>NC_141876.1:10440530-10743560 GCF_056163025.1 Triticum urartu | reverse complement strand
TCTCCAAAGCATAACCCCAAAACGACAGCGGTAAATCAGTAAGAGACATCATAGATCGCACCATATCTAGTAAAGTACGATTATGACGTTCGGACACACCATTACGCTGTGGTGTTCTGGGTGGCGTGAGCTGCGAAACTATTCCGCATTGTTTCAAATGTTCACCAAACTCGTAACTCAAATATTCTCCTCCACGATCAGATCGTAGAAACTTTATTTTCTTGTTACGATGATTTTCAACTTCACTCTGAAATTCTTTGAACTTTTCAAACGTTTCAGACTTATGTTTCATGAAGTAGATATACCCATATCTGCTTAAGTCATCTGTGAAGGTGAGAAAATAATGATATCCGCCACGAGCCTCAATATTCATCGGACCACATACATCTGTATGTATGATTTCCAACAAATCTGTTGCTCTCTCCATAGTACCGGAGAACGGCGTTTTAGTCATCTTGCCCATGAGGCATGGTTCGCAAGTACCAAGTGATTCATCATCAAGTGGTTCCAAAAGTCCAACAGTATGGAGTTTCTTCATGCGCTTTACACCGATATGACCTAAACGGCAGTGCCACAAATAAGTTGCACTATCATTATCAACTCTGCATCTTTTGGCTTCAACATTATGAATATGTGTGTTACTACTATCGAGATTCAATAAGAATAGACCACTCTTCAAGGGTGCATGACCATAAAAGATATTACTCATATAAATAGAACAACCATTATTCTCTGATTTAAATGAATAACCGTCTCGCATCAAACAAGACCCAGATATAATGTTCATGCTTAACGCTGGCACCAAATAACAATTATTTAGGTCTAATATTAATCCCGAAGGTAGATGTAGAGGTAGCGTGCCGACCGCGATCACATCGACTTTGGAACCGTTTCCCACGCGCATCGTCACCTCGTCCTTAGCCAGTCTTCGCTTAATTCGTAGTCCCTGTTTTGAGTTGCAAATATTAGCAACAGAACCAGTATCAAATACCCAGGTGCTACTGCGAGCATTAGTAAGGTACACATCAATAACATGTATATCACATATACCTTTGTTCACCTTGCCATCCTTCTTATCCACCAAATACTTGGGGCAGTTCCGCTTCCAGTGACCAGTCTGCTTGCAGTAGAAGCACTCAGTTTCAGGCTTAGGTCCAGACTTGGGTTTCTTCTCTTGAGCAGCAACTTATTTGCTGTTCTTCTTGAAGTTCCCCTTCTTATTCCCTTTGCCCTTTTCCTTGAAACTAGTGGTCTTGTTGACCATCAACACTTGATGCTCCTTTTTGATTTCTACCTCCGCAGCTTTCAGCATTGCGAAGAGCTCGGGAATAGTCTTATTCATCCCTTGCATATTATAGTTCATCACGAAGCTCTTGTAGCTTGGTGGTAGTGATTGGAGAATTCTGTCAATGACGCAATCATCTAGAAGATTAACTCCCATCTGAATCAAGTGATTATTATACCCAGACATTTTGAGTATATGCTCACTGACAGAACTGTTATCCTCCATCTTGCAGCTATAAAATTTATTTGAGACTTCATATCTCTCAATCCGGGCATTTGCTTGAAATATTAACTTCAACTCCTGGAACATCTCATATGCTCCATGACGTTCAAAACATCGTTGAAGTCCTGGTTCTAAGCCGTAAAGCATGGCACACTGAACTATCGAGTAGTCATCAGCTTTGCTCGCCAGACGTTCACAACATCTGGTGTTGCTCCAGCAACAGGCCTGGCACCCAGCGGTGCTTCCAGGATGTAATTCTTCTGTGCAGCAATGAGGATAATCCTCAAGTTACGGACCCAGTCCGTGTAATTGCTACCATCATCTTTCAACTTTGCTTTCTCAAGGAACGCATTAAAATTCAACGGAACAACAGCACGGGCCATTTATCTACAACCATACATAAACAAGCAAGATACTATCAGGTACTATGTTCATGATAAATTTAGGTTCAATTAATCATATTACTTAAAGAACTCCCACTTAGATAGACATCCCTCCAATCCTCTAAGTGATTACGTGATCCAAATCTACTATATGATTCACGCTCGACCTTTCGGTGTCCGTGTTCCGAGGCCATATCTGTATATGCTTGGCTCGTCAAGTATAACCTGAGTATTCCGCGTGTGCAACTGTTTTGCACCCGTTGTATTTGAACGTAGAGCCTATCACACCCGATCATCACGTGGTGTCTCAGCACGAAGAACTTTCGCAACGGTGCATACTCAGGGAGAACACTTCTTGATAATTTAGTGAGAGATCATCTTATAATGCTACCGTCAATCAAAGCAAGATAAGATGCATAAAAGATAAACATCACATGCAATCAATATAAGTGATATGATATGGCCATCAACATCTTGTGCTTGTGATCTCCATCTCCGAAGCACCGTCGTGATCACCATCGTCACCGGCACGACACCTTGATCTCCATCGTAGCATCGTTGTCGTCTCGCCAATCTTATTCTTCCATGACTATCGCTACCTCTTAGTGATAAAGTAAAGCATTACAGCGCAATTGCATTGCATACAATAAAGCGACAACCATATGGCTCCTTCCAGTTGCCGATAACTCGGTTACAAAACATGATCATCTCATACAATAAAATTTAGTATCATGTTTTGACCATATCACATCACAACATGCCCTGCAAAAACAAGTTAGACGTCCTCTACTTTGTTGTTGCAAGTTTTACGTGGCTGCTACGGGCTTAAGCAAGAACCAATCTTACCTACGCATCAAAACCACAACGATAGTTTGTCAAGTTGGTGATGTTTTAACCTTCGCAAGGACCGGGTGTAGCCACACCCGGTTCAACTAAAGTTGGAGAAACTGTCACCTGCAAGCCACCTATGTGCAAAGCACGTCGGGAGAACCGGTCTCGCGTAAGCGTACGCATAATGTTGGTCCGGTCCGCTTCGTCCAACAATACCGTCGAACCAAAGTATGACATGCTGGTAAGCAGTATGACTTATATCGCCCACAACTCACTTGTGTTCTACTCGTGCATATAACATCAACATATAAAACCTAGGCTCTGATACCACTGTTGGGTTTCGTAGTAATTTCAAAAAAATTCCTACGCACATGCAAGATCATGGTGATGCATAGCAACGAGAGGGGGAGAGTGTGATCTACGTACCCTTGTAGATCGACAACGGAAGCGTTAACTTGGTTGATGTAGTCGTACGTCTCCACGGCCCGATCGATCAAGCACCGAAACTACGGCACCTCCGAGTTCTAGCACACGTTCAGCTTGATGACGATCCCCGGACTCCGATCCAACAAAGTGTCGGGGAAGAGTTCCGTCAGCACGACGGCGTGGTGACGATCTTGAGGTACTACCGTCGCAGGGCTTCGCCTAAGCACCGGTACAATATTATCGAGGACTGTGGTGGAAGGGGGCACCGCACACGGCTAAGAATATGATCACATGGATCAACTTGTGTCTCTAGGGGTGCCCCTGCCTCCGTATATAAAGGTTCAAGGGAGGGACGGCTGGCCGGCCAAGGACAGGCGCGCCAGGAGGAGTCCTACTCCTTCTCGGAGTAGGACTCCCCCCTTTCCTAATTGGAATAGGATTCAAGGAGGGGGAAAAGAGAGAGAGAGAAGGAGGGGGGCGCCGGCCCCCTCTCTCCTTGTCCTATTTGGACTAGGGGGGAGGGGCACGCGGCCTAGCCCTGGCTGCCTCTCCTCTTCTTCCACTAAGGCCCATATAGCTCCCGGGGGGTTCCGGTAACCTCCCGGTACTCCGGTAAAATCCCGATTTCACCCGGAACACTTCCGATATCCAAACATAGGCTTCCAATATATCAATCTTTATGTCTCGACCATTTCGAGACTCCTCATCATGTTCGTGATCACATCCGGGACACCGAACTAACTTCGGTACATCAAAACTCATAAACTCATGATATAACTGTCATCGAAACCTTAAGCGTGCGGACCTTACGGGTTCGAGAACAATGTAGACATGACCGAGACACGTCTCCGGTCAATAACCAATAGCGGAACCTGGATGCTCATATTGGCTCCTATATATTCTATGAAGATCTTTTATCGGTCAGACCGCATAACAACATACGTTGTTCCCTTTGTCATCGGTATGTTACTTGCCCGAGATTCGATCGTCGGTATCCTATACCTAGTTCAATCTCGTTACCGGCAAGTCTCTTTACTCGTTATGTAATACATCATCCCGCAACTAACTCATTAGTTGCAATGCTTGCAAGGCTTAAGTGATGTGCATTACCGAGAGGGCCCAGAGATACCTCTCCGACAATCAGAGTGACAAATCCTAATCTCGAAATACGCCAACCCAACATGTACCTTTGGAGACACCTGTAGAGCTCCTTTATAATCACCCAGTTACATTGTGACGTTTGGTAGCACACAAAGTGTTCCTCTGGCAAACGGGAGTTGCATAATCTCATAGTCATAGGAACATGTATAAGTCATGAAGAAAGCAATAGCAACATACTAAACGATCGAGTGCTAAGCTAATGGAATGGGTCATGTCAATCAGATCATTCAACTAATGATGTGATCCCGTTAATCAAATAACAACTCTTTGTCCATGGTTAGGAAACATAACCATCTTTGATTAACGAGCTAGTCAAGTAGAGGCATACTAGTGACACTCTGTTTGTCTATGTATTCACACATGTATTATGTTTCTGGTTAATACAATTCTAGCATGAATATAAACTTTTATCATGATATAAGGAAATAAATAATAACTTTATTATTGCCTCTAGGGCATATTTCCTTCAGAAACTCCACCAAGTCTTAAATTGGATGAGATGTGCATGAATTTCATTTCCTTTTCTATATGCACATATTTATGTGGAGTTTGTCCTATGTATTGTTGGTGTTTCTAACTCTTTGGTCCCAATGAGTTTGGGTACCATTTTGTTTGTGTTGTTGTTCTAGGAACAATTGGAGATACATTGGATGCTCGACTCACTCACAAGGAAGGTGTTGTCATCATGTGCTTATTGGAGTCGATCTAGGATGATCAATGAACTACTATCTACCTTCAATTGGTATCTACTACATCCTTCCAATGTTATCTCGGTAACAAGTATCTTCATATACTTCATGCACACATTTCTTGCATCAACCTTGTGTAGGTTGTATCATGGCATGTTATCCATTCTTTCTTGTGATACTTGTTTCCTTTCTCAAAGCATCCCAACAATGATGTCTTGTTTCTAGTTGTGATGTCTTTGATGTTCGTGTGGTTGGAATTCATTTATATACAATAAGACCATATCTAGCCATGTGCTATGCTCTCAAGCAAATATCTTATTGGTATATGTATGACTTCCTTTTGGATATCTTGTTCCTTCGTGTTGTAACTATTTCGGGTGTACATCCTTCTTTTTAGATATATATATCATCATGATTTCGTCTACCTAGAATCTTATACACTTGAGAGAAGTTGCATATCTAGATGATATCCTTTCTTTCACGTCCACCTTGTCTTTCTTATGTTATTTCTTTGGTGGCTCCGTGAAAGCTTTTGCCCTGAGTGCGTGTCTTCTATCGTTGCATCTTGGTGCACTCTTGTGTGGTGAAGATTATTTTCCTCATGCTTATCTTTACGAGGTTTTTGCCATCTTAATTGGCATCCCTCGTCTTGATGCACCTTTCATCTTCTATCTTCACCGCGGGTTGTCACAAGCATAGGTTCTCTATATGCGTATTAGTAAGCTTGTGAACCCATTTGCTAGTTGTGTGTGGGAATGATAGACCTTGCACCGTGTGCCTCATTCTTTGAAGACTTTATTGTTGCTTAATGCTCTTCTATACATTAGTCTTCTCAAGTGCATTGCCTTGACTCACACACATCTTTTTGGTTGAGCCCACTCTTAAGTTGCCTCTCTTACTTGTTGCTCAACCATGTGTTTTTTACATGTACTAGGCTTAGTTTCCTATATGCTCACTTGCACTTGTTGTAAGTTTCTATTGATTTTGGGGGAGCTGTGATCCTATTTTGTGCACTTTGCATCCAAATACAAAAATTCTTATGTGTGCACAAATCATGGGGAGCTTCTCTAGTTTCTTTAGAACACTCCTTCGCTCATATCATAATATCCTTTATTCATGTAGCTCGTAGGATCTTTGGTCTAGTTGGTTCAATTGATACCCATTGATTGCTTGCTTCAATTGGTACCTTTTGATTGCTTGTTTCTTTCTTTGTTATGTCCTTGTGGCATATCATTCCTTTAGCAATCTTGGTGCCTCAATATAGTTGGTCTTCCTCCAAGTATTACTGTTGGATATGTGTATTGCATTCCACTCTCTTGTTGAGAAATACACAACCTATGAGGAACATAATTTATATTGTCCTTCTAAGCTTTTCGCCCATTTTGTCAATCGATGCCAATGGGGGAGAAGTTTCAGAGAGTTTTGTGGATAAGTTTAGAGAGTTTTTTCTTCTTGCTTTGGTTTTGTATCTAAGCATTTTTATCTCATACACATGCATTGTTGGTTGTTGCGTTGCATGGTGATAAATAATTCCTTATATAAACTCTCTTGAAAGTGATTGTCATCAATTACCAAAATGGGGTAGATTGAAAGGACATGCGGTGCCCCCATGTGTGGTTTTGGTAATTGATGACAATCTCTATGGACTAACAGTTGCCTTGAGTTATATTTGAAGCATTGTCCATAGGATTGTCTTGAAGTCCATGTGTTGGTTTCAAGGAGTTTATGAGATGGCCAAAGTGCTTTTCAAGGAATTATCCAAAGATTGGTCATGTGTGAGTTGAGATGGCCAAAGTGCTTTTCAAGGAATTATCCAAAGATTGGTCATGTGTGATTTGAGATGGCCAAAGTGCTTTTCAAGGAATTATCCAAAGATTGGTCATGTGCGAGTTGAGCTTATTACAAGCATGTCTTGAAGAAGAAGATTGTGTGATCATTCATGTTTACCTTCAAGACATCATCCAAATGAAGAGAGTTGGAAAGATTCAATGTTGATCAAGACTAAGTCAAGAGTGAATCAAGTTGATCAACTCACAAAGCATAGAAGAAGTACCGAGAGGGATCAACTGATCCCATGGTATGGTAAGCATTGTCCATTACGCTTTGTGTACTAACCCATGGTCTACGTGAGAGTTCTTTGTGGGGTTAGGTATATTTCCATGGTCTTGCGTCAAGAGGAAGATCTCATACAACCCATGGAGGATGACATCAAGTGGTGATCGTCATCAAGTTTGCAGTGTGCAAGTTCAAGTGGAGCAACACAAAGAGTGGCTCACCCATAATGGAGTATGGGGGAGCAATCAAGCTTGAAGCTTGCCGTCCATTGTGGTGTCAATGGAATTTTGAAGATGTGCCAAAGAGTGGCTCACCCATAGTGGAGTATGGGGGAGCAATCAACTAGTCTTCATCGAGCCAACACAATCAAGAAAGGTGGTCCAACTTGAGGAAGTCAAGATCGTCATAATCTAGCTCAAGTGGACTATGTGCAAGGCAAAGGTTTTCCCTTGATAGGTTTTCTATTTTACCGGTCTCATAGTGGTAGTTGGGAGACCGGGTTGTATGATCGATTGCCATACTATCAACGGGGGCTCTCTAGGGAGTAGCTTGATCGTATCATTAGTCGAGAGCTCAAACCATTGCATCCTTGCATCATCTTTCTTGGTTCTTGTTTGGTTCCATTTGTGAGTCTTAGAGCTTATGGTCATCTTGATGACAAGCTTGAGTTCATCGAAAACGGAGTTCGCATGCATCTTCTATGATGTTTTCGGTGTTGGAGGTTTTACCGGTCTTATCCGAGGAAGGGTTCTCACCATTTTATTATGGTCCTTTTATCATTTGCTTCTTATTGATATTTCTCTCAATATTGTGTTAGCCCTTGTTGTTAGCTTTCCAACAAACTTGATTTCATCGAATTCGGAGCTCGTATGCGAAAGTTGTGGCTGTTTTGATATTGCATGTTTTACACAGAGAGGTTGTACCGCCCCATGGAGAGGTTGTACCGCTTGACCGGTACAACCGGTGTTTGGAGCGGTTGTACCGCTCCAGAATTGATCCGGAGGTTGTACCGGTCATGTACTGCTCTACCACCGGGCTGGTCTCTGTTGTGGTGCGGTTGTTGGGCGGTTGTGGGCCGGTTGTACCGCTTAGTGCCTGTTACCGGTTGTACCGGTGCTCATAGAGGTTGTACCGCTCCTATGTTGTTCTGTACATAACGGGCAGATTCGTGGGGACCTATTTAAGGGGTTCTTCTTCCCCAATGGTTCCCCATCTCTTGAGCTCGATTTTGCCCCCATTGTTGACCTTCTTTGAGCTTGCTAACTCTCAATCCCTCCATGGATTCTTGCTAGTTTTTGAGGGAAAAGAGAGAGGAGATCTAGATCCATATTTCCACCAATCACTTTCTCCTCTATGTGAGGGGAACCCCTTGGATCTAGATCTTGGAGTTCTTTGTGTTCTCCTTCTTGTTCTTCCTCTCATTTTTCTCCCTAGCATTAGTTGCTCCGGTGGGATTTGAGAGAGAAGGACTTGGGCACTCCGTGTGCCCTTGCCATTGCATTTGGTGCATCGGTTTGAGTTCTACACGGTGGCACGTGGAAGTGAAGTTTGAGAAGCTAATTACTCTTGGGTGTTTGGGCACCCTAGAGCTTGTTCCTCTTGGGTGCCTTGGCGCCCTAGACGGTTGGTGTTGTTCAGAGCTCAATCATTGTGGTGTAAAGCTCCGGGCAAGCGTCGGGGTCTCCAATTAGGTTGTGGAGATCGCCCCGAGCAATTTGACGGGTACCGGTGACCGCCCCAAGGGTAGCCAAAGTGTATGGGTACCGGTGACCGCCCCCAAGGGTTGCCATTTGTACGGGTTCGGTGACTGCCCTCAAGGGTCCCTTAGTGGAATCACGGCATCTTGCATTGTGTGAGGGCGTGAGGAGATTACGGTGGCCCTAGTGGCTTCTTGGGGAGCATTGTGCCTCCACACCGCTCCAAACGGAGATTAGCATCCGCAAGGGTGTGAACTTCGGGATACATCGTCGTCTCCGCGTGCCTCGGTTATCTCTTACCCGAGCTCTTTACTTATGCACTTTACTTTGTGATAGCCATATTGTTTCTTGTCATATATCTTGCTATCACATAGTTTCTTATCTTACTTAGCATAAGTTGTTGGTGCACATAGGTGAGCCTAGTTGTTTTAGGTTTTGTGCTTGACAAATTAATCGCTAGGTTTATTTCGCATTTGTTCAAGCCTAAATCGTAATTATTTTAAAACGCCTATTCACCCCCCTCTAGGCGACATCCACGATCTTTCAGGGATCTATCGTAGTCCTTCCGATAAGTAAGAGTATCGAACCAACGAGGAGCAGAAGGAAATGATAAGCGGTTTCCAGCAAGAGTATTCTCTGCAAGTACTGAAATAAGTGGTAACAGATAGTTTTGTGATAGGATAATTTGTAACGAGCAACAAGTAACAAAAGTAAATAAAGTGTAGCAAGGTGGCCCAATCCTTTTTAGATCAAAGGACAAGCCTGGACAAACTCTTATATAGAGAAAAGCGCTCCCGAGGACACATGGGAATATCATCAAGCTAGTTTTCATCACGTTCATAAGATTCCCGTTCGGTACTTTGATAATCTGATATGTGGGTGGACCGGTGCTTGGGTACTGTCCTTACTTTGGACAAGCATCCCACTTATGATTAACCTCTATTTCAAGCATCCGCAACTACAACAAAAGTATTAAGGTAAACCTAACCATAACATGAAACATATGGATCCAAATCAGCCCCTTACGAAGCAACGCATAAACTAGGGTTTAAGCTTCTGTCACTCTAGCAACCCATCATCTACTTATTACTTCCCAATGCCTTCCTCTAGGCCCAAATAATGGTGAAGTGTTATGTAGTCGACGTTTACATAACACCACTAGAGGAGAGACAACATACATCTCATCAAAATATCGAACGAAGACCAAATTCACATGACTACTAATAGCAAGACTTCTCCCATGTCCTCAGGAACAAACGTAACTACTCACAAAGCATATTCATGTTCATAATCATAGGGGTATTAATATGCATATAGGATCTGAACATATGATCTTCCACCAAATAAACCAACTAGCATCAACTACAAGGAGTAATTAACACTACTAGCAACCCACAGGTACCAATCCCGGACTTGGAGATAGGATTTGGATACAAGAGATGAACTAGGGTTTTGAGAGGAGATGGTGCTGGTGAAGATGTTGATGGAGATTGCCCTCTCCCGATGAGAGGAGCATTGGTGATGACGATGGCGATGATTTCCCCCTCCTGGGGGAAGTTTCCCCGGCAGAACAGCTCCGCCAGAGCCCTAGATTGGTTCCGCCAAGGTTCCGCCTCGTGGCGGCGGAGTTCGTCCGAGAAGATGGCTTCCGATTTTTTTCCCATCGAAAGACTTCATATAGCAGAAGATGGCCGTCGGAGGGCCACCAGGGGGACCACGAGGTAGGGGGCGCGCCCAGGGGGGTAGGGCACGCCCCCACCCTCGTGGGCAGGGATTGGCCCCCCCGGTGAACTTCTTTCGCTGAGTATTTTTTATATATTCTGAAAACGTCTTCCGTGAAGTTTCAAGATTTTTGGAGCTGTGTAGAATAGGTCTCTAATATTTGCTCATTTTCCAGCCCAGAATCCCAGCTGCTGGCATTCTCCCTCTTTGTGGAAACCTTGTAAAATAAGAGAGAATAGGCATAAGTATTGTGACATAATGTGTAATAACAGCCCATAATGCAATAAATATCGATATAAAAGCATGATGCAAAATGGACGTATCAGCTAGGGTTTGCCGGCGATGGGGGAGGGAGTGTGGCTAGATGGGGACGGGGGGCTGGCTGGATGAGGATGGCCCCGCTGCACGGTCATCTTAAAAAAGGATGACCGCCATCGCTGATGCGTGGGCCCGAGGTCATAAATTAAGCTGACCAGATAGGTGGCGGGCAGTTGGACGACCGCCAAGTGGGGCCGTAGCGGACATCGAGAAGGGCGTGTGTCGTCCGTTCCGCTTCCGCGCCAACGCATTTGGGCCGCAAATGCGTCGGCGTGAACGCGAAGCAGACTTGATTTGAGTTTGTGTCGGCATGTTGGGCCTCCTCTTTTGTCCACGCCGGCCCAAACGGACAGTGGCGGATGAAATGGGTCGCCCCGTTGGAATTGCTCTTATTACTTGCAAGTTTTCTTTTAATTTCCTCCTTCCTTCATGCCCCTAATGAACTCCTTTAGTATTATGTGGTAACCTTGGTTAAATATATAAAGTATATGTTGTCCACACTGCTTCTTCTGCATAAAATTGAATCTCCCACCAACTTGTGCTTCATGTGAGGATGTCCAGTCCATCAACATATTGCCATTGCATCTTAGAAGTTTTGTTTTATCTTGAGATTTATGTGAAACTAAATGGTAGTAGTATCATCTTTCCTATTTGATTAGGTACCGTGTATCTCCTCTTTCAACTGTGTGCTGCAATTCAACATATATTTATGTTCTCACTTTGTGTTTCCCTAATGTATTTTGATCCAATCCAGCTAGACTGTGCTGCAAAAGGCATGCAAGGGAACAATGAATTTTTGTGTAAGCTTTTCACACACTAGCGAGTGCATCAATTGGTCAATGTTGTTTTAACCAATGCATGATATTAAAACATTATAACATTATTTCTAACAAGAGGATAATAAACGGATATTGCATGTCCATGAAAGGTGGCTAGTTTTTTTAGATCCTTACTAGTCTCATATCATTAAATTGAACAATGATGACACATCCTTTGACGATGAGGTTTGCCACTTCAAATGATGAATGATTTCTTAGCCCTTTACGTGGTAATGGAGAAGTGTTATTCCAAATAACTCAACACACCAGAAATACACCCTGGGAGGAGCACTAGCCTCATGCGAGCGATTGAAGCCCTCTCAGGGATATATAACACCCTCCACCTCATTGGTCTGCTTCAATCACACTATTAGCTAGCTTTGAATAAGATGATCTCTCTTCCTCTACTCTCCCATCATCGGAAGTTGAATGTTCAATCACATTACACTATCTAAAAATGAGAGGTCTTGGGAACAAACCCTTCCATTTTGTGTTGAACAATAAAAGAGTTGACTTTGCATTGCACTCATAAGGAGGAGGATAATGTCATGTAGTACATGGATATTCAAGTGAAGCAACATAAACACGTAGAAGTGGAAGGTTTCGAAGGGCATTCACCCTACCCATTGCAATGTAAAGGGGCTAAATTGAGTAGCTTATCAAACAAGGCCCCGAGTTATCTCTTCGAGCGATACATGGAGGTCTATTCTAAATGTGATGGGACATGTTTGTAATGGTATGTAATCACTAGATGTTTTTATGAGCAATTTTGTTTTTTATGTTCCTTAAATAGATACCACGATTGTATAAACCATAAAATGAAAAATAAATGCAAACCTATAGGAAATGTCAAAAATGAAACAACTTTTGAAACCAATAAACTAAGAGAAAAGAGAATGACTACTTAGACTTTTTCTACCATTTCAGTTTCACTTAGGATCTTGTGCTCGTCAGGGTGCAAAACACACTTATGAAAATCTAAAGGCTCTCATGCTTGCCTACTTTACAGGCTTCGGCCCTTCACCATTTTCCAAAACAAAATCAACTTTAAAATTTTATAATGTTCATTTTAGTGCACCCCTGAAGGCAAACTGATAGACAACAACTCAAAAATATCATACGCTGCATGCCATGGGGAAACTAGTTGTGGTATATCAATCGAGCATCATAAATGCTCTTAGTACAAGTATCATGCAGTGCAATTGGTTATAGGATTACAAAGTCTATGAGACATGTTAAACATTACATGGCATGTACCACCACACATCCAAATGATGAAACATGTCACACATCTCGAAAGTACTTTTCACACTACATTATTCCAAGACTTCTACAACCAAGGTATCCTGCATCCTAATCTTAACAAAACTTACATTGCTCTAATTCCCAAAGAAGAAAAGGACAATGCTCATCAAGATTTTAGACATTGGCTTGTGCAATATTGTTTATAAAATCATCACTAAAACATTGGCTGGCTCAAAATCCACCTCCCAAATTATATCCATGAAACCGAACAAGCTTTCATTCAGGGTAGAAGAATCCCCAATAATATTATCATCGGCCAAGAGATCACACATTCGTTTCAACTATCATAAATCTATTATTTTAAAAATTGATTTAGCTAAAGCTTTTGATATGATAGAATGAAACTTTATTCATATGGCTTTGTTACGTAAAGGGCTACATGGTCATTTCATAAAATTGATATATGAATGCATCTCCACTGCCTCTTTTGTTGTCAACATTAATGAACAACCATTTGGCAACTTCAAAGTATCATGAGATATCCATCAAGGTTATCCTTTATCGTTGTTTCTCTCTGTTCGTGTGGTTAATGAATTGTCTCGCTTTCCTTGCAAGAAGCTTAAATGACAGTCATTTTAGCGGTATTCAATTGGGTCCTTCTTGTCCCCCTATTCACCTGTTGTTGTTTGCAGATGACTTGGTAATTTGTGGCAAAGCAGATAACAACGATGCTGCTATTGCTCAAATTGTTAATCAACTTTACAACATTTCAAGCCAATCTCCTAATTGGGGAAAGTCTGCTATTTTATTTAGCAAACATACTAATAATCCTCATAAATCTTCAATTGAATCCATCTTTCCTGCCCATGGTATGAATTCCAGCACCCTTCATTTAGGTTACTCTTATTCTTCCAAGTAATAGAAGATCTGCGGCCTATGAGTTTCTGATCGACAAGTCGAAGGCTAAGTTAACAAGTTACAATGCAAATAGATTATCTCATGCTTGCGGGCTAACCTTAATAAAATATGTTTTTTTCTTTAATTCCATTCTACCACATGCCTTCTATGCTTCTAAGAAAAAGTATTTTAACCAAGCTCACCTCTACTGTTTGTAAATTTTGGTGGACACAAATTCAAGAAGATAATGCTTCTAGGCCCCTTTATTTTAGGGCCTGGGAAGAATTCTGCAAACAATTTAGTGAAGGAGGTTTGGGTATTAGAGACATTTCCTTGATGAACATAGCTTTAATTGCTATGGCTATTTGGCGACTTATCAAAGAACCTACGGAGAGCTATTTGCCTTGTTACCTGTCAACCCAAACAAGTATGGAAGAACAAATATTTGGTTCCTAGAGTAAAAACTTTTGCCTGGCGTCTTATTCGCAAGGCTATATCTTCTGGGTTGTGAGCTTCCAGGTTCTCCACTCATATAAAAAAGGAGTGTGTGTTTTTTTGCGGGTAAAAAAGGAGTGTTACAGGTGTGGTATGCCTGAAACAGATTCTCATATTTTTCTTCCTCAGTTTAGTTGCTAGAGTTATCTGCTTCAAGTGGGGGATTAAAACAGATGCTTTTGATCATAATGCTTACCCCCTCTGCTATAATTCAATCTCTCTTATCCTTCTCCCACCCTGAGTGTTCTTTAGATAAGATCAACGCTCTTCTTTGGAACATTTGGAAAACTCGCAATGATATTCTCTTTAACAAAAAAAAAATCTGGACTCCTCGGGAGTGTGGCTGAAATTGCCTTCTTCTGACCACTCTATCTTTGTTTGCTCCACGCTTTGGGTTGGACTGAAGTCTCATTTCTCCCGGATTGCAAAGTTTTGGCGGAGGCGGTTGAAGCTAATGACCTGTTGGCCAAGCCTGGACACTGGAGGTTAATTCCAGCAAATTTCTTTCATGTTGCTTCCTCTCTGAATTCCTTCAAGATCTCTCACATTCCTAGAACTTTGAATCTGGTAGCTCATTCTCTTGCCAAGAGAGCTTGTAGGCATCGCTCTACCTCCTCTGTTGTAGTTTCAGATGCAGTGAAGCTTCATGTAAAACTAAAATGCCTCTTGAAGCCATGACTCTCCCTACTGGGAGACTTCTGTCTGTACATAGCTTTGGATGTTAATGAATAATCTAGCCCTCTTTGGAGGGCCACAGTTTGCAACACACACAAAAAAACATGGGAGAACTCGTACAAACCAACACAAAATTGTCTGCTTTGCTAGTTTGCATCCTATACCTGTTTCAAAATTGTTAGGAAACAAAAAAAACCTAATATGTTTGGGGGCATATAAATTTTAAAAACATAATGGAAACCACATGCAAATAAAGTTACAAACTATTGTATCCAAACATTAGAGCAGAACCGGCATGTATCTTACAAATATCCTCTCTAAATTCCGCCTTTCTAACTATTGAGCAGAACCGGCATGGCGCTACAAGTTCAGCAGATGTACAATCTTACATTCACACAAAGTTTACAACACTTGTCATCCAATGAACCACAGGGTTTAGCGAGTGCAAAAGCTGTTAGAAATAGTAAGTATCCCTCAGTTGCTTTCGGTGAGTGTGCATCATCAGCATATAGGTCGTGCTTCTGGAGTAATGACCAGTGAAACATTTGAGGATATTTCTAGATCTTCGCGAGCCCAGCTTCTTTGCCTAATTTCGGGTTCACCCTGAATGGGATTGGCAGAACAGAGCTAGGTTTTCTCCATGCTTCTGTAGTTTCAACTGTCAATCCTTTTTTTTTTCAAGCCAGGACCAGTTTGAACCGCCTTTGCAATACATATTTACAGAAACTTTATGGCTTTAGTTCAGCTGCCTGACTATTGCCATTGCTCATGTGATCCTTTACATAGGTTCGAAGGCATCCGTTGATTACCCGAGGAGCACCTCCATCACAAAACCGCTTTGCCAGATCTACCGCCTGAACAATAATGAACAAGGGGGCACATATATTCAATGCTTGTATGCCAAAACCATAGATATGAAGAACAGGCAGAGAAAATAATAACCTCATTAATTGCAACTTTGTGAGGAGTTCCTTTCGATGTCATCTCTGCCATGGCAATATGAAGAATGCAAAGTTCTAGGATCCTTGCAACAGGTTCATCCTGCCAATGAAAATGTTCAATGAATGAGCAAAAGAATATTGATGCAACTTAGTAAGCAAACCAGAGTGCAAAATACGAATGGGTAAATTAGTAACTGAGCCGGTGATAAATCACAGGCAGAAGTTCAGCAAGCAAGCCATTATTTCACATAAAGTAAGTGAGCTGGTGAGCTTTAGGAGCGAGTCAAATCTTCTTTTGCTGGCAACAGTTCAGATATTTCAAGAAAGTAGTAGCACCAAAATTCATGCCACACACGTCAGCTTCCTATTGATTACTGAATCACTCGCCCATTCTTGGGACTGAAACAAAAACACATCATGCCCAATTTTGTAAGACAAAATTGAGAGACCCTACTCCAACACACTGAATAGGTAAAGGCAAACAAATGATCCTAAATAACCATCCAGTTTCACTCACTACTGGTATTTGTGTCGTGATTTTTCCGTGCACTGAGCCAAAGATATTTGAATTCACAAACTAGTAAACCACGTTTGAACTTGGACGCCTGATAATACATGCCTTTGGACCGAACTTATAAACATATGAGCAACTTGAGGCACACTTGGAGGGATTTGAAGGACCAATATTCAAATTGTGAAACAAGTATCAACCTTCCAATGTTGGGGAATTATTTTGTTGATAACTTCAACATGCTGATCCCATCCGCTGGCAACTGCCACTAACATGTCCCGGGCCAATCTGAGACAGAAAATATCTAATTAGAAAAGGTACTTTTTGTAAGAAACCTGAACAAGCATTACATAGATATTCGACTATATCTAATCATACCGTAACACAAAATTGTTGTACACCAGCCTTGGAGGAGCTGAAAGAACTTCTGCCTCTGAATTACAAGAAAAACAATTAAGCAAAATTATGCTAAATTCTTTCCAAAAGAACTAAACACTACTGGAGCAACTTGTACAGAAAGCTCCTCCAAATACTCCGTTCTTTTCAGTTTTTTTTAAACATAAGTGTTTACACCACAGTTAACACGAGCTATATTCATGTCTACAGGATATACTGAAGCCGAACTGGTATTGACCAGATCATTAAATTAGAAGGATAAAAGGACAGACCAGGTGCATAGAAGCTCCCACACAAGGTGGGGTCTGGGGAGGGATTACAGGAACCTAGTCTTACCCCTGCAAAGTGCAATGCAGAGAGGCTGGTTCGAACCCAGGACCTCTTGGCACAAGTGCGGAGGACTTCACCACTGCGCCAGGCCTGCCCTCATTAAATTAGAAGGATGAAATAAGAAATTTGTTAACTACTACAGTTTTGCGTAGCTTTTACTGTACTTGCTATACTAACAAGACCAACAATTTTAGGTTGATCTCGGTTCAAAATATTAAATCAAGCTGAGTTCAGCAATGATCATCCATGCTTAAGACTGAGACACTTACCCATGTATAAACAAAACATAACCAAAATGTAATTGCATAATCGAGACAAAGTGGAGGTTACATATTGCCGTCCAAGCAGGAGAAAAATACTTGGCATGACAAAAAATGGAACGCTGTCCAGACAGCCAGATAAGGGCGATGCCTAGATGATATTGCTTTTATATTTTATCACTGAACTTTGAAGGAATTGCACTGCAAAATTCAGATTAAGGCAAGCTTTTAGGGTATGCACACTTTTTAGGTATCTTAAGGCACGATCCAATCTTTCTTCAAGCTTCAACTTTCAATGCAGAAAATTCACGCCAGCAGCAACTTGATTTTTTTCATAATTTCCTTCTTGTTTCGTGTATGCGCGCATTATTATACCCTTATCCTAGTAGACATGATTAAAGCATGATGAAAAGCACATGACATATCCTTATCCTAGTAGGACATAAAAGGAACAGTCTTCCAATGCTAACATCGAATTTGCAGCAGTGATCAAGTTCTCTGAAGAGTTCACAAGATCAGGATTTGTGGTAATATATACAGGTTTTGCCCTTTGCGTGTTGATGCAGTGGTTCATTTGCGATAGCTTAAACCCTCCCAATGCACAAGCATTTTTTTTACAAATAATTACACAGCTGACCACAACGTGAGCAAGTCGCATAACGTTCCATATTCCCAATTTACATTCAGCAAGTTGCAGCTCCAGTTTCAATCAGACTAGCATTTCAAAGGTCAAGTTGCATGGTCATAGTCATTACCGTTTGCCGAATCCTTCTCATTCTGACTCATGAGCTTCTCGGCCTCCTCCTCCGTCGCAACCTCCAGAGGCCCCCCACAGAAGCTCATGAAATTGTAACTCTGCACGCACGCCTTGTTGAAAACATACCCAGGCTCTGCAAAAAGTTCAGAATTTAGGACAGATAGCAAAAATCCACAGTGGAGAGAAATGAGCTAGGAATCCGAGCAGCTGGACACACACGGACTATAGCAGCAGAGATTAAGGGGCGGGCTACCTCTTCTCGCGGCCACCCGGCGGTCGAAGTGCCGCACCACGTCGGCGCCCTCCAGGCACGCCGCGTAGGAGACCATCCTGCAACAACGGCGGCAGGCAGCGTCCATCGAACCCATGAGCACCGCAAACCAGACCATGAACCGAGGGAGAAAGCTGGGTTAGCTAGGGAAGGGGCACACTCACAGCGCGAGCTCGCGCGCGGCGCGGGGGCTGCAGAAGCGGCCGGAGCGATCGACCTTGGCGTGCCCCGGAGCGGGGGCGGGCGTGGGCGGCGGGCTGGACACGACCAGCGGCGTGCGGGAGGAGGCGACGGTCCGGGCCGGCGGCAGCGGCGCACGGGCGCTGAGGAGGCCGCGGCGGTGGGTTCTGGGTGCCACGGAATAGGAAGACGAGGAGGAGGAGGAGGAGAAGGTGGAGACGGCAGCCGGCGCCACCATTCTGTACGGCCCGGCGGTGGCCGGCGAGAGAGGAGGGGAGGGGGAGGGGAGCCGGCGAGAGGTGGTGGAGCTGGAAATGGAGGAGGCAGGGGATAGCGAGGGGATAAGGTGGGGGTTTTGCCGGGTGATCTGCATGGGCCGCTTGGGCCAGGAAGGACCCCTGGGTCGGAAGATTTAAGCCAAACGGCCCAATAGTGCACCCTCTGAGCTCATCTCTCTAAAAAAAACATCAATGATCCTGTCCAATTGCAGCCTATTTACCGAACTCTTTGGAGTATTTCTTCGAGCAGAAATTGATACCACGAAGAAGGTGTTTTCAAGAGCTAGTTGCAATGGTGTTTTCATCATTATTCAGATGTCTATAAATAAGACACTCCATCAGTAGTCACACAAATTAAAGCAAAAAATCCCGTTGAATCTTGAGTGGTAATACATCAAAATTCAGCTACAAGTTTACAAAGGAGGAGCTACAAAGTCAGAGAGAAAATTCTGTACATCAAGAATTAGGAGGGGCTACAACTTCACACTCTAGAATCAGATACTACTACCTAGACAGAATTTACATGAAAATTGCAGCACGCTTTTGCTGGACGGGCTCCCTACATACACATACAAGATACGACCCACCAATCGCACAACATCGGCAACGGAACTAAGGCATTATGCCAATTTACATGAAAACCTCGGCGTCACCGTGGCTATTTCGCTGAGGGATAGGAACGGGAGGGGATAAGCCAATACTCAAAAAACCTGACAACATTACTAGGAAGGAGGGAGACTTTGTGCTAATTTGTGTTTAAGTTGCTGGTGGGAGCTCTTGCTTTGAGCAGATGTCGTTTGCTACAGATCCAACGGGGTGGGATCAAAGTTTCCAGATTTTCACTGGAATCAAGTTTTCACTTGATACGTTTTAGTCTATATGTGTTTGCCAATCTATTAAAACATCATGTCTAGACTAGTGCTGCACAAGTGCTACCAACAGCCACAGCTACAAATTTACAATGGATCATGCAGTTAAAATGTCGTATGTAATTCTAGCATATATGCACACCATATTTGCCAAGCTATTAAAATTGGCTGATTCGCGGATTGCAACTAGTCCCTATTGTCATTCGACAGGGAGTTGACATCCGGGGTCACGATGGCATGCCGCTTCTCGGACTCCCCAAGTTGGCAGCAATGTTTCCTTCTAGTGTTCATCGCCACCTCGTGCTGTTGTATCCCACATTCTATGCCTGGGCTCACTTGCAACACAAGAACCCAAGCGGTAAGCATGGCCACACATGTAGATATCTTGCTGGCATACTTGACCTATTCCCATGTGTTGTGATGTGCGTATGGTAATATGATCGTTCAAATGATTGTAACTTGCCAGGAATAGTCGCCATTGCATCCTTACATTTTCAGTTTGTACTTGTTTGAAAAATCAACAGCTGGTGTATTATCTTGGATGATTCACTGCCACTAAAATAATATTTAACTATCCTTTTGATACTTCATTCGATGAAAAATTAACATCCGGTGTATTTTCTTAAACTATGCAATATTCAACTAACTGGTATAACAACCTCCAGCCTTCCACTGGATAGCTTGTGGAGCTTGCATTGGTTGTAATATCTACTTCTACATTATGCTGCTGGGTGCCAATGATTCTTCTCTTTGCTTTTGGTTTGGTTGGTAAACTGTGTGCCTTTTGCGCTATCTCTGATAGTGGAACCTGGAGCAAATTATTGTTGTTGCGTCACATGGAAGAAAAAAACACTTTTAGCCTAAAAATGAGCGAAATCATCAGAACATTTTTTTCTTGACCGTATGTCTTGACCATGACATAAAGAAGTTTATGTCTTTCTTATAACACTTTTTTTAACCCCAAAACACCCTTGATATGCTCTTTTTTCTATTTTTCAAGGCGTGGGAGCAATTTGTTGGATGCCTGAAAGCACAAGTGCTCCCTGGGTGATTTTGGTAATTAATGACAACATATCTCTTGTTGGACTAATGTTTTCAGATAGTATGCTTCAGATAAGTTCAACAATGGAGTGGCATGGACTAGAGGATGTGGAACCCCTTTAAGATGATGAGGACAAATGATTGGCTCAAGCTCAAAGCTCTGGACTCTACATTTTCTATTTTAGTGATCCAAGATCACATTGAGTCCATAGGAAAGCCAATACTATTAAAAGGGGATGAGATGTTGCTTAATGGCTTGCTTACTCAAAGTGCTTAGTGATATGCTCCAAAGCCCTCAACCACTTTCCCACATCCACATTTGTCCCAAACCAAAAGACAAACTCGGCCCTACCGAAACTTTCTATCCGGCGCCACCGATCAGTTCTGTTGACACAGCCACTGCCAGAAACACTAACCAATTCGGTTCCACCGATGGGATCTCGGTCTCATCGAGATGGGCTTGCAAACTCTTTGTTGCCTATTACAATAATTTCGGTCCCACCAAAATATGCAATCGGTCTCACCGAGTTTGCTTGGCCAACTCTCTGTTTCACTTATTACCCAAATCGGTCCCACCGAGTTTGTGTAATCGATCAAACCGAGATGAGGCTTCACCCTAACCCTAGCACATCGGTCCTACCGGGTTGATCATATCGGTCCCACCGAAACTCCTAACGGTCACATTATAAACTAAATCGGTCAGAATGAGTTTTCTGATTCGGTCCCACCGAGTTTGGCAAATTGTGTGTAGCCGTTAGAATTTGTGTGGAGGCTATATATACCCCTCCACCCACTCTTCATTCGGAGAGATAGCCATCAGAACGTGCCTACACTTCAGCATTCATTTTCTGATAGAGAACCACCTACTCATGCGTTGAGACCAAGATATTCCATTTCAACCATTTGAATCTTGATCTCTAGCCTTCCCCAAGTTGCTTTCCACTCAAATCATCTTTCCACAAAATCCAAATATGTGAGAGAGAGTTGAGTGTTGGGGAGACTATCATTTGAAGCACAAGAGCAAGGAGTTCATCATCAACACACCGTCTATTACCTTTTGGAGAGTGGTGTCTCATAGATTAGTTAGGTGTCATTTGGGAGCCTCCGTCAAGATTGTGGAGTTGAACCAAGGAGTTTGTACGGGCAAGGAGATCGCCTACTTCATGAAGATCTACCCTAGTGAGGCAAGTCCTTCGTGGGTGATGGCCATGGTGGGATAGACAAGGTTGCTTCTTCGTGGACCCTTCATGGGTGGAGCCCTCCGTGGACTCGCGCAACTGTTACCCTTCGTGGGTTGAAGTCTCCATCAACGTGGATGTACGGTAGCACCACCTATCGGAACCACGCCAAAAATCTTCGTGTCTCCAATTGCGTTTGCAAACTCAAATCCCATCCCTTTACATTCTTGCAAAGTTGCATGCTTTACTTTCCGCTACCCATATACTCTTGTCATGCTTGCTTGATATGTATTGTGAATGTTTAAACATGTGTTAATACTCCACTCAACTTGAAGAAATTAAAAACTGCCACTTTTCTTTGCTAAGTGTCTATTAACCCCCCTCTAGACACCTCTTCTCGATCCCTTTCAATTGGCATCAGAGCTTTGGTCTCCATTGCTTTGGTTTAATCACCATTGGAGGAATATGGATGAGTCTACGTTGGGGAGTCTTAGACATAGAGTGCCTATTCTTGATGGAGAGTACTTTCACGAGTGGAAAAATCAGATGCTTGAGATTTTCAATGAATATCATTTGAACAAGTACATTGCTAGCCCTTGTGCACCTCATGTTGATCCTTTGCATCCTACCCTTCATGAGTCTATTGACATGATCCGTAATCTTAGAACTGTCAATTTAATCACTAGAGGATTGCCTAGAAACTTGCTTGCTAGCGTGCCTGCTCTTGATTGTGCCTACACCATATGGAGATTTCTTGAGGAACGATTTCCAAACTATTCCTTGAAAAACTTAGATGAGATTCTTCATAAGTATATTGCCTTGAGTAAGATGAGTTCCAATGATCCCAAATTTGGTGATTGTTTATTTGAGCTTACTAATCTTACGAGTACCAAAGGAGATGTTGGAATCATTAGCAATATCATTTCTGAAGTCATTAGAATTCATAGAGATGAACATTGTTACGATCACACTTCTAATGAATCACTTTCTCTAGGAATTGATCCACCACATGACGATGTTAAACATGGATACTATGATGAGGATAATGATAGTGACTATGATCTTGATGATGCGATGAGACACTTTGGTCTTATGGCTAATCTTCGTGACTACATGGCTGGAGGAAAGGAATGGGTTCTTGATAGTGGGTGTACCGATCATATGACCGGAGACAAAGATATGTTTCGTGAGCTTGCTGAAAACGACGGCCCTCGAAAGTATGTCACCTTTGGTGATAACTCAAAGGGTAAGGTGGTTGGCCTTGGTAAGGTGGCCATCTCACATGATAGCTCTATACAAAATGTTATGCTCGTTGAATCTCTTGGTTACAATTTACTTTCCATATCTAGACTTGCTGACTTTGGTTTCAATGTCCTATTTACTGAAGTAGATTGGCAAGTGTTTCGTAGAGATAATCATAAAATGGTCTTTACCGGTACACGTAGAGGTGATCTATATATTGTTGATTTCACTAGAAAGGCTCAACCTAGAACTTGCCTAATTGCTAAATCCTCGAAAGGTTGGTTGTGGCATAGAAGGTTAGGTCATGTGGGCATGCGAAATCTTGATAATCTTATTAAAGGTGATCATATCCTTGGAGTAAAAGGTGTTATATTTGACAAGGATAGACTTTGTAGTGCTTGTCAAGCAGGAAAACAAGTTGGAGGAAGTCACCCCGTGAAGAACATTATGACCACGAGAAGATCGCTCGAGCTACTTCATATGGATCTCTTTGGTCCCAATGCCTACAAGAGTCTCGGTGGTAACTCATTTGGTCTAGTTATAGTTGATGATTTTTCAAGATTTACGTGGGTGTTCTTTCTTGATGATAAATCCCAGGTCCAAAAGATCTTCAAGAACTTCGCTAGGAAGGCCCAAAATCAATTTGAAGTGAAGATCAAGAAGGTTCGCAGCGACAACGGAACGGAGTTCAAGAATGCAAATGTGGATACCTTTCTTGACGAAGAAGGGATTTCACATGAGTTCTCGGCTACGTACACACCTCAACAAAATGGATTTGTTGATAGGAAGAACCGAACCCATATTGAGATGGCTAGAACGATGTTTGATGAGTACAAGACTCCAAAACACTTTTGGGCGGAAGCGGTTGAGACAGTCTGTCATGCAACAAGTCGCTTGTATCTTCACAAGCTGCTCGGCAAGACGGCATACGAGCTTCTCGCCGGTAACAAACCCCAAGTTGGATACTTTTGAGTATTTGGCTCAAAGTGCTACATTCTTGATATGCATCGTCGTTCTAAATTTGCTCCTAAATCTCATGAAGGTTTCCTACTTGGTTATGGGTCAAACTCTCACACTTACCGTGTCTACAACAATTTCACTCGAAAGGTTGAAGAGACGGTAGATTTGAAGTTTGATGAATCTAACGGCTCGCAAGTAGAGCAATTGCTAATTGATGTAGGAGATAAGGATCCTTCGGAAGCAATCCAAGACTTGTCTATTGGCAAGATTCGTCCAACGAAGGTGAAGGAGAGTACCTCGTCCATCCAAGTGGAAGCTTCTACCTCACGACAAGGTGAACCAAGAGTTGATACGGAAGCATCCACAAGTGGGACGCACCAAAATGAAGAAAACGAGGAAGTACACCAAGATGAACCTCATCAACCATCTTCTCCACCAAGACAAGAGAACAACAACGCCAATAATGAAGAAGGCCAAGAAGAAGGACAAGATGATGAAGAAGATGTTCTACCCCGACCCAAGCAAAAGCTTTCACGAGTTCGAGCAAGAGTCTCAAGAGACCATCCCGTCGAACAAATCTTCAATGATATTCAAACTGGGAGAATCACTCGCTCTAAAACTCATTTGGCTAACTTTTGTGAACATTACTCATTCATCTCTAGCATTGAACCTATGAAGGTTGAAGAAGCATTGGAAGATCCGGATTGGATAAACGCCATGCATGAAGAGCTACACAACTTCGAGAGAAATCAAGTGTGGACATTGGTCGAGAAGCCCGACAACAACCACAACATCATTGGTACCAAATGGGTGTTTCGCAACAAGCAAGACGAAGATGGTCAAGTCGTTCGCAACAAAGCACGTCTCGTCGCCCAAGGCTACACTCAAGACGAAGGTATGGACTACGGTGAGACATATGCCCCCGTTGCTAGACTTGAGTCCATCTGCATCTTACTTGCCTATGCTAATCACCATGATATCACCTTGTACCAAATGGACATTAAAAGTGCTTTTTGATACGTCTCCAATGTATCTATAATTTTTGATTGTTCCATGCTATTATATTATCAACCTTGGATGTTTTATATGCATTTATATGCTATTTTATATGATTTTTGGGACTAACCTATTAACCTAGAGCCCAGTGCCAGTTTCTGTTTTTTCCTTGTTTTAGAGTATCGCGGAAAAGGAAAATCAAACGGAGTCCAATTGACCTGAAACTGCACGGAACTTATTTTTGGACTAGAAGAAGCCCACGGAGTATCGGAGATGGACCACGAGAGTCCCGGGCTGCCCATGAGGGTGGGGGCGCGCCCACCCCCTGGGTGTGCCTCCCTGCCTCGTGGACAGCCCGAAGATCCACCGACGTACTTCTTCCTCCTATATATATACCTATATACCCTAAAAACTTCCGGGAGCAGAATATATCGGGAGTTCCGCCACCAGAAGCCTCCGTAGCCACCGAAAACCAATCTAGACCCGTTCCGGCGCCCTGCCGGAGGGGGGAACCCCTCACCGGTGGCCATATTCATCATCCCGGCGCTCTCCATGACGAGGAGGGAGTAGTTCTCCCTCGGGGCTGAGGGTATGTACTAGTAGCTATGTGTTTGATCTCTCTCTCTCTCTCGTGTTCTTGAGGTGGTACGATCTTGATGTATCGCGAGATTTGCTATTATAGTTGGATCTTATGATGTTTCCCCCCTCTACTCTCTTGTAATGGATTGAGTTTTCCCTTTGAAGTTATCTTATCGGATTGAGTCTTTAAGGATTTGAGAACACTTGATGTATGTCTTGCGTGGGATACCCGTGGTGACAATGGGGTATTATATTGATCCACTTGATGTATGTTTTGGTGATCAACTTGCGGGTTCCGTGACCTTGGGAATCTATGCATAGGGGTTGGCACACCTTTTCGTCTTGACTCTCCGGTAGAAACTTTGGGGCACTCTTTGAAGTACTTTGTGTTGGTTTGAATAGATGAATCTAAGATTGTGTGATGCATATCGTATAATCATACCCACGGATACTTGAGGTGACATTGGAGTATCTAGGTGACATTAGGGTTTTGGTTGATTTGTGTCTTAAGGTGTTATTCTAGTACGAACTCTATGGTAGATCGAACGGAAAGAATAGCTTCATGTTATTTTACTATAGACTCTTGAATAGATCAATCAGAAAGGATAATTTTGAGGTGGTTTCATACCCTACCATAATCTCTTCGTTTGTTCTCCGCTATTAGTAACTTTGGAGTGACTCTTTGTTGCATGTTGAGGGATAGTTATATGATCCAATTATGTTATTATTGTTGAGGGAACTTGCACTAGTGAAAGTATGAACCCTAGGCCTTATTTCCTAGCATTGCAATACCGTTTGTGCTCACTTTTATCATTAGTTACCTTGCTGTTTTTATATTTTCAGATTACAAATACCCATATCTATCATCCATATTGCACTTGTATCACCATCTCTTCGCCGAACTAGCGCACCTATACAATTTACCATTGTATTGGGTGTGTTGGGGACACAAGAGACTATTTGTTATTTGGTTGCAGGGTTGTTTGAGAGAGACCATCTTCATCCTACGCCTCCCACGGATTGATAAACCTTAGGTCATCCACTTGAGGGAAATTTGCTACTGTCCTACAAACCTCTGCACTTGGAGGCCCAACAACGTCTACAAGAAGAAGGTTGTGTAGTAGACATCACTTTTCTAAATGGTGAAATTGAGGAGGAAGTTTATGTTAAACAACCTCCCGGCTTTGTCAATCCTAAGAAACCCGATCATGTATACAAACTTCACAAAGCTCTTTATGGTCTTAAACAAGCGCCTAGAGCGTGGTATAAATGCTTGACCAAGTTCCTTATTGAAAAAGGCTTTGAGATTGGAAAAATATATTCTACTCTTTTTACTAAAAGGGTTAATGGTGAATTATTTGTGTGCCAAATTTATGTTGATGATATAATATTTGGTTCGACTAACCCTCATTTTAGTGAAAAGTTTGGGAAGCTAATGTCGGAGAAGTTTGAGATGTCTATGATGAGTGAACTCAAGTTCTTTCTTGGTTTGCAAATCAAGCAAACTAAGGAAGGCACCTTCGTTTCTCAAACAAAGTACACCAAGGACTTATTCAAGAAGTTCAATATGCAAGAATGCAAAGGTATGAAAACTCCCATGCCTACCAGTGGACATCTTGACTTGACCAAGGATGGCAAACCGGTTGACCAAAAGGTTCATCGCTCTATGATTGGTTTGGCATTTGGTATCCTAAGAGGTCCTCTTTTGATCTTGTTGGCTATTCCGATTCGGACTATGCCGGAGACAAGGTTGATAGAAAGTCCACTTCCGGTACTTGTTAATTTCTTGGTAGATATGTTGTGTCTTGGTCCTCCAAGAAACAAAACTCGGTATCCTTATCCACCGCCGAAGCGGAATACATTGCCACCGGTTCATGTTGTGCTCAATTACTTTGGATGACCCAAACTCTTAAAGATAATGGGATCAATGTGAAACATGTTCCATTGCTTTGTGAAAATGAGAGTGCTATTAAGATTGCTCACAATCCCGTGCAACATTCTCGAACTAAGCATATTGAAGTTCGTCATCATTTCATTCGAGATCATGTTGCTAAAGGGGACATTGATCTTAAACATGTTCGTACTGATAAGCAATTGGCGGATATATTCACCAAACCGCTTGATGAAAACATCTTTTGCCATTTGAGAGGTGAATTGAACATCATCGATGCTTCAAACTTGGGGTAGGAACTCCATTTGGATACATGCAAGGCATGAGCCTATCACTAATCATTGACTCTTCTCTTATGATGATAATCATATGTCTTGGATATATTTGTACCCTTGCATGCTATCTAACCCTTGTAGATACTTGGATGAATCTAAATCTATGAGATTGCAACTTACTCACATCTTGAGCAATCTCTACATCACCAAGTCTCTATACAATGGTGGTTGAAGACAAGGAAGCATGAAACCCTTCAACATATCCTTTGACAAATTCTATATATCAAATTTCATTTGGTATCAAATTTCATGATTGTCATTTTGGATACACAAGTGCTCTTCCTTGCAAAACTAACCCATGTAGGTAGATGAACTCACTTCCAAGTGGCGCTCCAAACTCTTGATGAGCTACATCAACCTTGAGCAACCCACACAAGTTCAACTACATGACTAAGATCAACACCACCACCCAAGGTATGCCATTCCTTCTTAGAGAAGCTTTACCCCAAGATATGGGTCAAAGTAGCTCAACAAGATGTGAATACATCAAATGCTTAAACAAAAATTGGTAACCCCATTTTGAGCTTAAACGATGAGTATGACCTACGATCAAGTGTTTTCACTTGACTCCTCAGTCAATATACTCTAACACAGGTGACTTTGTCACCGCCCATTTCTAGATGAAGTTCTCTAGTGTTTTCTGAGTTTTTGCATTTGTCCTTTGCATGGTTGTTCCCAACTTCATCTAGATTTTCCTTTATCTGTTTTGTTCTTGTAAGTGCATCTAGTGCCCCTTAGTGATTTTGGTGTATTGAAGACTTATAGGTTAAGGGACTGATGCGTTTGTGAGTGTACACAGGTCTATAAGTCTATGAGGAGTTTGATATTTACAGTGAAAGTCGACCCCTAAAAATGAAGTTCTTCGACTGAAGACTTTGGATTTCTGAAGATTTTGAAAGTGAAGAAATTGGTGTGACCTTGAAGACTTGGTATTCATTCGAGGAACATGGAGCGTGAAGAATTTTGTTTTCGTAGTTTCATATTCTCTTTCTTGAGTCATAGGAAACACCGTACTGTTAAAGAGGGTCGAGGAAATACTAAGGAAAATTTTCCATGTGATGTTCAACTCAAATCCTACACCTACCAATCCCTTCGAGTGAAGCCATTGGAAATCTCATACAGTTCAGTCATATTCTTCAGTGATAGAGACGAAGTTCTTCTGGTCTCTGAGGAATTTGTTCTGACTAAGGAGTTAGGAATGAAGGAAATATGCCCTAGAGGCAATAATAAAGTTATTATTTATTTCTTTATAATCATGATAAATTTTTATTATTCATGCTAGAATTGTATTAACCGGAAACATAATACATGTGTGAATACATAGACAAACAAAGTGTCACTAGTATGCCTCTACTTGACTAGCTCGTTAATCAAAGATGGTTATGTTTCCTGACCATGAACAATGAGTTGTTATTTGATTAACGAGGTCACATCATTAGTTGAATGATCTGATTGACATGACCCATTCCATTAGCTTAGCACCCAATCGTTTAGTATGTTGCTATTGCTATCTTCATGACTTATACATGTTCCTATAACTATGAGATTATGCAACTCCCGTTTACCAGAGGAACACTTTGGGTACTACCATTGCTATCTTCATGACTTATACATGTTCCTATAACTATGAGATTATGCAACTCCCGTTTACCGGAGGAACACTTTGGGTACTACCAAACGTCACAACGTAACTGGGTGATTATAAAGGAGTACTACAGGTGTCTCCAATGGTACATGTTGGGTTGGCGTATTTCGAGATTAGGTTTTGTCACTCCGATTGTCGGAGAGGTATCTCTGGGCCCTCTCAGTAATGCACATCACATAAGCCTTGCAAGCATTACAACTAATATGTTAGTTGTGAGATGATGTATTACGGAACGAGTAAAGAGACTTGCCAGTAACAAGATTGAACTAGGTATTGGATACCGACGATCGAATCTCGGGCAAGTAACATACCGATGACAAAGGGAACAACGTATGTTGTTATGCGGTCTGACCGATAAAGATCTTCGTAGAATATGTAGGAGCCAATATGGGCATCCAGGTCCCGCTATTGGTTATTGACCGGAGATGTGTCTCGGTCATGTCTACATTGTTCTCGAACCCGTAGGGTCCGCACGCTTAAGGTTACGATGACAGTTATATTATGAGTTTATGCATTTTGATGTACCGAAGGTTGTTCGGAGTCCCGGATGTGATCACGGACATGACGAGGAGTCTCAAAATGGTCGAGACATAAAGATTGATATATTGGAAGCCTATGTTTGGATATCGGAAGTGTTCCGGGTGAAATCGGGATTTTACCGGATTACCGGGAGGTTACCGGAACCCCCCGGGAGCCATATGGGCCTTATTGGGCTTTAGTGGAAAGGTGAAAGGGGCTGCCAATGGTGGGCTGCACGCCTCCCCCCTCCCCTAGTCCTACTAGGACTTGGAGAGGTGGCCGGCCACCTCCCTCTCTCTTTCCCACTTGGGAATCCTATTTGGAATAGGATTAGGGGGGGGGGGAGTCCTACTCCCGGTAGGAGTAGGACTCCTCCTGCGCCTCCATAGGGCTGGCCGCACCCCTCCCCCTTGGCTCCTTTATATACGGAGGCAGGGGGCACCTTTAGACACACAAGTTGATCCGCGTGATCTATTCCTTAGGCGTGTGCGGTGCCCCCAGCCACCATATTCTACGATAATATTGTAGCAGAGTTTAGGCGAAGCCCTGCTGCTGTAGTGCATCAAGATCGTCACCACGCCGTCGTGCTGACGGAACTCTTCCCCGACACTTTGCTGGATCGGAGTCCGGGGATCGTCATCGAGCTGAACGTGTGCTCAAACTCGGAGGTGCCATAGTTTCGGTACTTGATCGGTTGGATCGTGAAGACGTACGACTACTTCCTCTACGTCGTGTCAGCGCTTCCGCAGTCGGTCTGCGTTGGTTACGTAGACTACACTCTCCCCTCTCGTTGCTATGCATCACATGATCTTGCGTGTGCGTAGGAAATTTTTTGAAATTACTACGAAACCCAACAGTGGCATCCGAGCCTAGGTTATTGATGTTGATGTTATATGCACGAGTAGAACACAAGTGAGTTGTGGGCGATATAAGTCATACTACCTACCAGCATGTCATACTTTGGTTCGGCGGCATTGTTGGACGAGACGACCCGGACCAACCTTACGCGTACGCTTACGCGAGACCGGTTCCCCCGACGTGCTTTGCACACAGGTGGCTTGCGGGCGACTGTCTCTCCAACTTTAGTTGAACCAAGTATGGCTACGCCCGGTCCTTGCGAAGGTTTAAACGGAGTCTATTTGACAAACTATCATTGTGGTTTTGATGCGTAGGTGAGATTGCTTCTTGCTTAAGCCCGTAGCAGCCATGTAAAACTTGCAACAACAAAGTAGAGGACGTCTAACTTGTTTTTGCAGGGCATGTTGTGATGTGATATGGTCAAGGCATGATGCTAAATTTTATTGTATGAGATGATCATGTTTTGTAACCGAGTTATCGGCAACTGGCAGGAGCCATATGGTTGTCACTTTATTGTATGCAATGCAATCGCGATGTAATGCTTTACTTTATTACTAAACGGTAGTGATAGTCGTGGAAGCATAAGATTGGCGAGACGACAACGATGCTACGATGGAGATCAAGGTGTCGCGCCGGTGACGATGGTGATCATGACGGTGCTTCGGAGATGGAGATCACAGGCACAAGATGATGATGGCCATATCATATCACTTATATTGATTGCATGTGATGTTTATCTTTTATGCATCTTATCTTGCTTTGATTGACGGTAGCATTATAAGATGATCTCTCACTAAATTATCAAGAAGTGTTCTCCCTGAGTATGCACCGTTGCCAAAGTTCGTCGTGCCCAGACACCACGTGATGATCGGGTGCGATAAGCTCTACGTCCATCTACAACGGGTGCAAGCCAGTTTTTGCACACGCAGAATACTCAGGTTAAACTTGACGAGCCTAGCATATGCAGATATGGCCTCGGAACACGGAGACCGAAAGGTCGAGCGTGAATCATATAGTAGATATGATCAACATAAACGATGTTCACCATTGAAAACTACTCCATCTCACGTGATGATCGGTTATGGTTTAGTTGATTTGGATCACGTAATCACTTAGAAGATTAGAGGGATGTCTATCTAAGTGGGAGTTCTTAAGTAATATGATTAATTGAACTTAAATTTATCATGAACTTAGTCCCTGATAGTATCTTGCTTGTTTATGTTGATTGTAGATAGATGGCTCGTGCTGTTGTTCCGTTGAATTTTAATGCGTTCCTTGAGAAAGCAAAGTTGAAAGATGATGGTAGCAATTACACGGACTGGGTCCATAACTTGAGGATTATCCTCATTGCTGCACAGAAGAATTACATCCTGGAAGCACCGCTGGGTGCCAGGCCTGCTGCTGGAGCAACACCAGATGTTATGAACGTCTGGCAGAGCAAAGCTGATGACTACTCGATAGTTCAGTGTGCCATGCTTTACGGCTTAGAATCGGGACTTCAACGATGTTTTGAACGTCATGGAGCATATGAGATGTTCCAGGAGTTGAAGTTAATATTTCAAGCAAATGCCCGAATTGAGAGATATGAAGTCTCCAATAAGTTCTATAGCTGCAAGATGGAGGAGAACAGTTCTGTCAGTGAGCATATACTCAAAATGTCTGGGTATAATAATCACTTGATTCAATTGGGAGTTAATCTTCCGGATGATTGCGTCATTGACAAAATTCTCCAATCACTGCCACCAAGCTACAAGAGCTTCGTGATGAACTATAATATGCAAGGGATGAACAAGACTATTCCCGAGCTCTTCGCAATGCTGAAAGCTGCGGAGGTAGAAATCAAGAAGGAGCATCAAGTGTTGATGGTTAACAAAACCACTAGTTTCAAGAAAAAGGGCAAGGGGAAGAAGAAGGGGAACTTCAAGAAGAACAGCAAGCAAGTTGTTGCTCAGGAGAAGAAACCCAAGTCTGGACCTAAGCCTGAAACTGAGTGCTTCTACTGCAAGCAGACTGGTCACTAGAAGCGGAACTGCCCCAAGTATTTGGCGGATAAGAAGGATGGCAAGGCGAACAAAGGTATATGTGATATACATGTTATTGATGTGTACCTTACTAGAGCTCGCAGTAGCACCTGGGTATTTGATACTGGTTCTGTTGCTAATATTTGCAACTCGAAACAGGGACTACGGAATAAGCGGGCACTGGCAAAGGACGAGGTGACGATGCACGTGGGAAACGGTTCCAAAGTCGATGTGATCGCGGTCGGCACGCTACCTCTACATCTACCTTCGGGATTAATATTATACCTAAATAATTGTTATTTGGTGCCAGCGTTGAGCATGAACATTATATCTGGATCTTGTTTAATGCGAGACGGTTATTCATTTAAATCAGAGAATAATGGTTGTTCTATTTATATGAGTAATATCTTTTATGGTCATGCACCCTTGAAGAGTGGTCTATTCTTATTGAATCTCGATAGTAGTAATACACATATTCATAATGTTGAAACCAAAAGATGCAGAGTTGATAATGAAAGTGCAACTTATTTGTGGCACTGTCGTTTAGGTCATATCGGTGTAAAGCGCATGAAGAAACTCCATACTGATGGACTTTTGGAACCACTTGATTATGAATCACTTGGTACTTGCGAACCGTGCCTCATGGGCAAGATGACTAAAACACCGTTCTCCGGTACTGTGGAGAGAGCAACAGATTTGTTGGAAATCATACATACCGATGTATGTGGTCCGATGAATATTGAGGCTCGTGGCGGATATCGTTATTTTCTCACCTTCACAGATGATTTAAGCAGATATGGGTATATCTACTTAATGAAACATAAATCTGAAACATTTGAAAAGTTCAAAGAATTTCAGAGTGAAGTTGAAAATCATCATAACAAGAAAATAAAGTTTCTACGATCTGATCGTGGAGGAGAATATTTGAGTTACGAGTTTGGTGTACATTTGAAAAACTGTGGAATAGTTTCGCAACTCACGCCACCCGGAACACCATAGCGTAATGGTGTGTCCGAACGTCGTAATCGCACTTTACTAGATATGGTGCGATCTATGATGTCTCTTACAGATTTACCGCTATCGTTTTGGGGTTATGCTTTAGAGACGACCGCATTCACGTTAAATAGGGCACCATCAAAATCCGTTGAGATGACACCTTATGAACTATGGTTTGGCAAGAAACCAAAGTTGTCGTTTCTTAAAGTTTGGGGCTGCGATGCTTATGTGAAAAAGCTTCAACCTGATAAGCTCGAACCCAAATCGAAGAAATGTGTCTTCATAGGATACCCAAAGGAAACTGTTGGGTACACCTTCTATCACAGATCCGAAGGCAAGACATTCATTGCTAAGAATGGATCCTTTCTAGAGAAGGAGTTTCTCTCGAAAGAAGTGAGTGGGAGGAAAGTAGAACTTGACGAGGTAACTGTACCTGCTCCTTTACTGGAAAGTAGTACATCACAGAAAACTGTTTCAGTGACACCTACACCAGTTAGTGAGGAAGCCAATGATAATGATCATGAAACTTCAGATCAAGATACTACTGAACCTCGTAGATCAACCAGAGTAAGATCCGCACCAGAGTGGTACGGTAATCCTGTTCTGGAAGTCATGCTACTAGATCATGATGAACCTACGAACTATGAAGAAGCGATGGTGAGCCCAGATTCCGCAAAGTGGCTTGAAGCCATGAAATCTGAGATGGGATCCATGTATGAGAACAAAGTATGGACTTTGGTTGACTTGCCCGTTGATCGGCAAGCAATTGAGAATAAATGGATCTTTAAGAAGAAGACGGACGCTGATGGTAATGTTACTGTCTACAAAGCTCGACTTGTCGCAAAAGGTTTTCGGCAAGTTCAAGGGATTGACTACGATGAGACCTTCTAATCCGTAGCGATGCTTAAGTCCGTCCGAATCATGTTAGCAATTGCCGCATTTTATGATTATGAAATTTGGTAGATGGATGTCAAAACTGCATTCCTGAATGGATTTCTGGAAGAAGAGTTGTATATGATGCAACCGGAAGGTTTTCTCGATCCAAAGGGAGCTAACAAAAGTGTGCAAGCTCCAGCGATCCATTTATGGACTGGTGCAAGCCTCTCGGAGTTGGAATAAACGTTTTGATAGTGTGATCAAAGCATTTGGTTTTATACAGACTTTCGGAGAAGCCTGTATTTACAAGAATGTGAGTGGGAGCTCTGTAGCATTTCTGATATTATATGTGGATGACATATTGCTGATTGGAAATGATATAGAATTTCTGGATAGCATAAAGGGATACTTGAATAAAAGTTTTTCAATGAAAGACCTCGGTGAAGCTGCTTACATATTAGGCATTAAGATCTATAGAGATAGATCAAGACGCTTAATTGGACTTTCACAAAGCACATACCTTGACAAAATTTTGAAGAAGTTCAAAATGGATCAAGCAAGGAAAGGGTTCTTGCCTGTGTTACAAGGTGTGAAGTTGAGTAAGACTCAATGCCCGACCACTGCAGAAGATAGAGAGAATATGAAAGATGTTCCCTATGCATCAGCCATAGGATCTATCATGTATGCAATGCTGTGTACCAGACCTGATGTGTGCCTTGCTATAAGTTTAGCAGGGAGGTACCAAAGTAATCCAGGAGTGGATCACTGGACAGCGGTCAAGAACATCCTGAAATACCTGAAAAGGACTAAGGATATGTTTCTCGTATATGGAGGTGACAAAGAGCACACCGTAAAAGGTTACGTTGATGCAATCTTTGACACTGATCCGGACGATTCTAAATCGCAAACCGGATACGTGTTTACATTAAACGGTGGAGCTATCAGTTGGTGCAGTTCTAAACAAAGCGTCGTAGAGGGATCTACATGTGAAGCGGAGTACATAGCTGCTTCGGAAGCAGCGAACAAAGGAGTCTGGATGAAGGAGTTCATATCCGATCTAGGTGTCATACCTAGTGCATCGGGTCCAATGAAAATCTTTTGTGACAATACTGGTGCAATTGCCTTGGCAAAGGAATCCAGATTTCACAAAAGGACCAAACACGTCAAGAGACGCTTCAATTCCATCCGGGATCTAGTCCAGGTGGGAGACATAGAGATTTGCAAGATACATACGGATCTGAATGTTGCAGACCCGTTGACTAAGCCTCTTCCACGAGCAAAACATGATCAGCACCAAGGCTCCATGGGTGTTAGAATCATTACAGTGTAATCTAGATTATTGACTCTAGTGCAAGTGGGAGACTGAAGGAAATATGCCCTAGAGGCAATAATAAAGTTATTGTTTATTTCCTTATAATCATGACAAATGTTTATTATTCATGCTAGAATTGTATTAACCGGAAACATAATACATGTGTGAATACATAGACAAACAAAGTGTCACTAGTATGCCTCTACTTGACTAGCTCGTTAATCAAAGATGGTTATGTCTCCTGACCATGAACAATGAGTTGTTATTTGATTAATGAGGTCACATCATTAGTTGAATGATCTGATTGACATGACCCATTACATTAGCTTAGCACCCGATCGTTTAGTATGTTGCTATTGCTATCTTCATGACTTATACATGTTCCTATAACTATGAGATTATGCAACTCCCGTTTACCGGAGGAACACTTTGGGTACTACCAAACGTCACAACATAACTGGGTGATTATAAAGGAGTACTACAGGTGTCTCCAATGGTACATGTTGGGTTGGCGTATTTCGAGATTAGGTTTTGTCACTCCGATTGTCGGAGAGGTATCTCTGGGCCCTCTCGGTAATGCACATCACATAAGCCTTGCAAGCATTACAACTAATATGTTAGTTGTGAGATGATGTATTACGGAACGAGTAAAGAGACTTGCCAGTAACAAGATTGAACTAGGTATTGGATACCGACGATCGAATCTCGGGCAAGTAACACACCGATGACAAAGGGAACAACGTATGTTGTTATGCGGTCTGACCGATAAAGATCTTCGTAGAATATGTAGGAGCCAATATGGGCATCTAGGTCCCGCTATTGGTTATTGACTGGAGACGTGTCTCGGTCATGTCTACATTGTTCTCGAACCCGTAGGGTCCGCACGCTTAAAGTTACGATGACAGTTATATTATGAGTTTATGCATTTTGATGTACCGAAGGTTGTTCGGAGTCCCGGATGTGATCACGGACATGACGAGGAGTCTCGAAATGGTCGAGACGTAAAGATTGATATATTGGAAGCCTATGTTTGGATATCGGAAGTGTTCCGGGTGAAATCGGGATTTTACCGGATTACCGGGAGGTTACCGGAACCCCCCGCGAGCCATATGGGCCTTATTGGGCTTTAGTGGAAAGGTGAAAGGGGCTGCCAATGGTGGGCTGCACGCCTCCCCCCTCCCCTAGTCCTACTAGGACTAGGAGAGGTGGCCGGCCACCTCCCTCTCTCTTTCCCACTTGGGAATCCTATTTGGAATAGGATTGGGGGGGGGAGTCCTACTCCCGGTAGGAGTAGGACTCCTCCTGCGCCTCCATAGGGCTGGCCGCACCCCTCCCCCTTGGCTCCTTTATATACGGAGGCAGGGGCACCTTTAGACACACAAGTTGATCCACGTGATCTATTCCTTAGCCGTGTGCGGTGCCCCCAGCCACCATATTCCTCGATAATATTGTAGCAGAGTTTAGGCGAAGTCCTGCTGCTGTAGTGCATCAAGATCGTCACCACGCCGTCGTGCTGACGGAACTCTTCCCCGACACTTTTGCTGGATCGGAGTCCGGGGATCGTCATCGAGCTGAACGTATGCTCGAACTCGGAGGTGCCGTAGTTTCGGTACTTGATCGGTTGGATCGTGAAGACGTACGACTACTTCCTCTACGTCGTGTCAGCGCTTCCGCAGTCGGTCTGCATTGGGTACGTAGACTACACTCTCCCCTCTCGTTGCTATGCATCACATGATCTTGTGTGTGCATAGGAAATTTTTTGAAATTACTACGAAACCCAACAAGGAATTCGCCAGTGCGGATTGCCTACACAGTGAGGAACATGATAGCCTTGAGGAATTTGATACTCAAAATTCCGACCGTTGTTGTGCTATGCGCCAGCTGTCCCAAAATATCTACCCACCTAACGGTCATATCATTGAAGGGCATTTATGTCTTATCATGTCGGGCTGCTCCCTAGGCTATAAATAGCCCCCTCTTTATAACCACTAGCTGGTTGGCTGCTCCGAGAGAAACTGACACTTGTCATTTGAGAGCATCCCATCCTCCGAGGACTTTGAGTGAAAATCATCAAGTGAGGAAAACCCAAACCCAAACACCTACAAACCCAAAGTGATTGAGCATCACTGAAGAGATTGATCCTGCGTGGATCCGACGCTTGTTACCTTTGAAGACTGTGCATCTTCCAAACGGTTAGGCATCATGGTCTAGAGCATCCAAGAGGAAATTGTGGAACACCGAGTGACCAAGTATGTGAAGGTTTGGATGTCACCTGAAGACTTACCACGAGTGATTGGGCGAGGTCTATGTGACCTTAGCTCAAGGGAATATGGTGAGGACTGAGTGTCTTGAGCTGCGTGTTCAGGACTGGGTGTCCGGAACTGTGTGTCCTCAGGTTTAAATACCTAGCCGCCCTAACTAGACATACAACTGTCACAACATTTGGAGCTGGTCTACCAAATCATTGTCTTCACCAAGATACCTGGTTCCATTTCCTCAACCCTTCCATTTCCTCATTTCTGTGTTGTGTGCTTGTTCATATTTGTTTGAAGACTTTGACTGAAGACTTTCTCTATTTCCTCAGTTCAATTTCTTCAGTCTGTTTGTCTTATCCCGTGTTATCCTGTGTTTACGCTTTCTGTACTCTGTGCTTGTTTTCATTTTATCATGAAGACCATGCTAATGCACTGTTATGTTTACTTCTGAGTACTTATTCCGCTGCAAGTAGTTCTTCACTCAGGAATTTCCTCACCTTGAAATTCCTGAGTGAAGAATTCATAAAAATCGCCTATTCACCCCCCCTCTAGTCGATATAACGCACTTTCAATTGGTATCAGATCAAGGTACTCCCTTGTTCTGTATGATTTTGGTTTAACCACCTGGAGTTTTAGTTATGTCGACCACAGGAATGAAGACTGTGACATGCCCCATCTTTGACGGTCATGATTATCCCAAGTGGAAGGCCATGATGAAGAAGCGCCTCATGGCGATGAACAGCGAACTCTGGACCATCACCGAAATTGGTCTTACTGACCTATGCAAGATGGTGGAGGCTGATGATATTCGCAAGTACACGCTACTCAACCTCACAGAGAAGGACATCATCTGCTCCAGCTTGTCACAAAACTAGTTCAGGAACGTTATGCATCTCAGCCATGCAAAACTCATCTGGGACCGACTCTCTGAGGTCTATGAAAGTCATCGGTCTCGCCATGAACCCTGGTTCGAGTACCTCATGGAATCACGCAAGGCTATGACTTTCAATCCAGAATCATCATCCTCTGCACCATGCCTTATGGCAAAAGGTGCCAAGGTAACTGAATGCTACTTATCTGAGTCGAGTGATGATGAATCTGGTGATGAATTTGGACCCAGCTATGTCAAACTTGCTTCCCTTGCCACTAAACAACAAAGAGCTTTGGAAAAAGTTTAGAATATGCTAAATGAGAGCGACGATATGTTGGGAGAAGAAATGGATCGCTCCAATGCTTTGGATGAAAGTCTTCAGAGACTTTAGTCCAAGTTTAACAATCTTCAAGGTCATCATAACACTCTCCTATCTGATCATGAGAAGCTTTCTTATGAATTTCTTCAAAGACAGCAAGATCTTGAGTAGTTAAGAGTGAGTTATGAAGATCTTTAGAAGGAGCATGATTCATTACTTGCTAAACAGATCAGCGCTACTCGGGATGAATTTGTTCCTCCATGTTTGAAGTGCATTGAACGTGAAACTGCTAATTCTTCACCTGAATGCTCAAATACTTCCATTGCTGCAAATTCCTTAACTGCCTCTGCTATCACTAATTCCTCATATGAGGACATTGCTAGTATCACTAATGATGCAGGGCTGAAGGAATTGTATATGACAGGCATGTACAAAAGCCTCAAAGGGCATCAGGCTCTTTGTGATGTGCATAAAAAGCAGATCCTCAACAGGAACCCTAGGAAAGAGGGTATTGCCTTTGAGAGGAAACTCAATGCTGATGGGACCTACTGGCACTACAAAAAAATACACTTCCGTGATGATAAGTGTTTGTCACAGTAGGTCGCTTTTTTGTCATGCATGTACATCCATGACAAATTTATGATAGAATCAAGATAGTCATACCTGTGCTGTCGTAGAAGTGTTCCATGACATTACCAAAATTATCATCACGGAAATGTCCACTTCCATGACGATAAATCGCGCGTCATAGAAGTGCTTTCGTCAAGGGTGACCGGCACGTGGCATCCACCGTAACGGGACGCCGTTAAGCTATCGGGTCGGGTTTTGGATCCGATAACCCGTTAATAGCCCCGACCAATGGGGATTTTCCACGTGTAAAATCATCATTGGCTAGAGGAAACACGTGTCGGCTCATCATCGGGACAAATGTCATCCACTCACTGGACAGAAGGCACCTATGATATGTCGACACGTGGCACGGCCCAACAAGTTTAAATGGGCCGGCCCAACTAGAGTTCCACAAGATTTTGCGGACCATAATGGGCCGGCCCAGCTAAAGGCCCACAAGATTTTGCGGGCCATAATGGGCCGGCCCAGGTAAAGGCCCACAAGATTTTTTTTGTGCCATAATGGGTCGGCCCAGGTAAAGGCCCACAAGATTCTTGCGGGTCATAATGGGCCAGCCCAGCTAAAGGCCCACGAGATTTCGCCAACATTAATGGGCCGGCCCAGCTGTAGGCCCACAAGATTTTGAGGACCCTAGTAGGCCGGCCTATTAACTGGCTGCCATGTTTTGGGCCAAATGCCGGCCCATATTTGATCCGGTCCACTAATGGTCTGCCACGCTCCGGGCCTAATAGTGGCCCATATAAGATCCGGCCCGTTAAAAGCCTACCATGTTCTGGGCCAAATTACGGCCAGATCAGGTCCGACCCTTTAAGAGGCTTTGGGCTCAATTATGGCCCATATCAGATTCGGCCCGTCAACTGGACACTATGCTTTTGGGCCCACTTGCTAAAGGCCCACTTAGTAATTCGGCCTGATATTAGTTTTGGCCTGTTAAGGGCCCGTTTAACATTTTGGCCCTATATTAATTCCGGCCTGTTAAAATCCCGTCATATAGTTGGGCCTAACTACGGCCCGGTTTGCATCCGGCCTGCTCGCAGCCGATATCTGATTGGGCCAAACAAGGACCCAGACAACTTTGGCCTGTTAAAAACCCGTGATTTGATTCGCACAATCATGGGCCGGGGTTCATTTCGGGCTGCTGCGTAACTAGTAGGAATTAAGAACAAACCTACTCTATACAATAAAGAAATTACGGCATAGTAACTAAGAATAAACCTACACTACACAATAAAGGATTTAAGGTATATTACATCTACTGGGCATCAAAGTTCGCCACCAGTGATCATAAAGCGCAATGAAGAAGCAGATTACAAAAACTGGGCACCATTGTAGCGTAACAAAATAATACTGAACCGAGACCACTTCCAAGACAGTTCAAGAAAGGTTAGCCTTGCGGGGGAACTGCTGCGCAAGCTGCTGAGCAAGGCTGTGAGACCGGCCTAGCATGTCGGTCATAGCTTCCAGGTGTAGCTGTTTAGCGATGAGGTTCTCATTGGTGTTCTCCGCAATCTTTCTTAGAGATTGGACTTCAAGTCGAAGTTGAGTTGCAGAATGCCTTTCTGCTAGAACTTGGGACTGAAGAAGTCGAACTGATTCAGAGAATGAATTCTGTGAGCTTGTCTAACTGTTAGTCTCAAGTAACTTGAACACTGCATCAAGACAAGACTTTGGGGTTGTCTCGCTATCTTCAAGATGTTTTGCCTTCTTTGCTGCAATATATGTTGGGTTTGTCTCACAGCCTTCAGCAGACTTGTGCATGCCATCAGGCATATCACCCTGAAACAAAGCAGAGAGATGATAGGTTTTGCACGTGTATAAACAAAGATGATAACTGTTCTGTCAATTCTATCCAATTTCAAATTAGAAAATAAAGAGTATGTTCAAAATATCAATAGCATAATTTGGCATTGTTCATAATGCGGGGAGCTTCACCACACTACTGGATTACCATGTCAACATAACAAGCATAGATGAAGGGCAAAGAAAATCATTGTATCTATTTTGGATAATGTCCATGGCATGTTGTTCATATCATCAGCCACATCAGTAAGATAAAACAGGAGATGACAAGGTGCAAACGTGGGCTGCTTCACCACACACTGGATTATAGATCCACAAAAACAAGCATACATATAGGGAGTATTAAGTAATGTGCATGGTATGACTAAGGAATTTGGTTTTACAAGTAAAACTTAGAACTTATGGTTCTTACGAATATGCATTTTGGTAGAAACAGCAAACTAAACAGCAGTAAACGATAGGGAGTATGAGCAAATTAAACAGCAGTTGAGGATAAAGGCTTTAGAAGGACTGACTTACATTAACAGTTAACACCGGCTTTATAATGCCCTTCTCCATGGCAAGGGAAGGATAACTCAAGAATTTCAGCACAGAATCTTCTTCATAAGCATTGCCTGTACTCTACATTTTGTAGAGAGTAATTATAGATATGATAATACTGGAAGGGATAGAGGATAATGAAGATAAGATGCAGATTGATGCTACATAATCAACTCCCAATCCCTGGAAGTACAAGCGTTACAGGACAAAATGTACTGACAAGAGCAATGGGCTACACTTCTGCACTGGCATTGTCTGTGTATTCTACTTGTTGGTAAGATTAAATATAGATCTGATCTTTTTTAGTAAATGGTGGGCGAGGGAGATAAGATGCAGAATGCTACAAAATGAACCAATCCCTCTTCCCATAATACAAGAGTGTTTTGAACACTGATGTACTATACAAAACGTTCTTATATTATGGGACGGAGGGAGTAGCTGTTAATGTAAGTATAGTGATAGACCACGTTCAGTCCTTACAAGAGGACTGCAGAGCTAAACCTCTTCAAAAGCATTGGGTTGATTCTAAATTTATGTAAGAGTCCATACGGATCTTATAATGTCCACCAAATGGACGATTACGAGGCTAACATGTGCAGTGATGCTACATAATCAAACAGCTATGAAAGTAAGTATGGTCATACAGGGCAAGAGGTACTCACAAGAGCAATGCAGTGTGCAGTATAGTTGCGAGATTCTGTGGTCCCTTGAGAACGAATGTTCTTCTGCTAACAGTTTTCATACAAGTGAGACATTAAGGCAAATGCAGAAATGTAGTTCAAATTGTGATGTAATATCATAGACAGTACCTTACACTGCAGCCGAGACCAATGTGTAACAAGATTATTCCAGTCACCGTTGGATAAATCTAGCACCGGAGACTTTACAGAAATTTCATTCAGAGGCTTTCCATCGAAGTGCGCTTGCCTCAGGTAGGAACGATACTTCATCAACGAGTGCTTGAAAAGCGCAACCAACCCTTGCTCGTCACCACAATCCAGTTTGCGCCTCGCCTATTTAAAAGAATGAAATCTTGTGTCTTCTGTTAGCAGAAACATATGCAGTAATGACCATGAATAACATTAGTACATTACTTACACGTAAGTTGCGGAGTAAGACTGGAAATTGTTCTATGTCTATGGTATAATCTTTCCATGAAGGAAAGATGCGCACAAAGTTCCTGACAACAACATAAGCTTCGTCTTCTAAACTGGGAAGAAATGGAACAGGGGTCCTATTTGCTGCAATTGGGACTCTCTCTGGTTCGAAAAGGGATTTGGCAACTGGATTTGGTGTACTCTTTGCTGGAATGGGGGTTTTGCGTCGTACAGCTGGTGCTATGTCAACTGGCACAATCATACTGTTTGCTGCAGTTGGGGTCTGCTGAGTTGGGGCATCAGAAATGACCAGTGTAGTAGGGCTAGAGTCTGCTAGAGTTGGGGTATTTTGTGGGTCAGGTGATATTGCAACTACACCTAATGGGCTATTTGATTTATCAGGTGCCACTACCTTTTCCAAATACTTTGCTTGTGCTCCTCCACGATCAGCAATCGCCCTCTTCCTTTTAAATGTCTGATACACAAGAACAACATTTGAATGGATAAATATGGTATGATGATAGATGGAATATGTACTGAAAATGGATAGGCAGGGCGTATTCACATACACGATGTGTAAACTAAGCTAATGGCAGTTCAACAAAGTAGAAGCAATGCAAAGCATCAGTTGCAAGATATGTGCGAGCAATGTAACCTTGGAAAGTTAGAGCAAGTACCTTGATGGGTGAATAAGATACGGCATCTTCCTGTGACTCCCCCACTAGGGAGCTACATTGACTTAGGTCTCCCTCTAGCTCAGAATCACTGTTAGGATCATATTCTGAGCATGAATCTATAGGTGGAGAGTGTTTGCATTGCATTGCATCCAGACTTGATTTCAGTCCCTTAATGCCAAGTTTGACAGCCATGGCATTGTCTGCTTTATTCTTTTCATGCGCGCAAGCTCATAATCATTATGATGCTGTTCAGAATCTGAGATTCATGAAAACATAAAAAGTAGTCAGATTATCTATGGAATGCATTGCGGTTTCAACTCGAAGAGTGTCTCCCTATAAACCCCTGCATATGCAAAGTTCAGCTCCCCAACCGTGTTGACCAGACCACACACAGAGATACACACCCGAGCGGCGAACATGCATTTTTGAAACTAATTTAGGAACATTTAGCTGACCAATTAAACAACTCTGTTTTAATAATATCAAATTCGTATTTGAACAACTAAGCTTGTTTAGCTTGATGGGTGGAGCAGTGTTATTATGACACGAAGCATGTATTCTGATCGTATAGTGATCATAAAAGGGGGAAACTCTAAGCATATATTTTTTTAGCAAAAGAGGGTTTCCCCTCTAATTTCTATTAAAGAAACCACCACGGAACCAACATGATCAATTAAACCCTAAGCATGTTAAGCCGTATTATGGCTGTGCCATGGCAGATTTGAAGCTGCAAACCGGAGAAATGATATTTAGCATCCATTGTTTGCTTCGAACTAAGAACTAAATTCTAAGAGCTAAAAATAAAGTAGAGTAACTAAGTTAAGATCTATTTTCTGGTTGAGATCAAAAAGTTGAGGAGATATGAAGTACCACCTCTCTTGCGGCGCCGTGTAGGCATCGGGGGTGCGATGGCTGTCAGTGGCGTTGAAGCAGATCTGCGATGGTAGACGGGTGCTTCGGGGGATAAGTCCCGTTGCGGTGGAAGAGAAGGTCGTGTGAGCGGCCCCGGCAAAGAGGACGACGGCGCCGATGAAGCGAGAGGACGCGATGCAAGGCTATTGGTCCGTCGCCGTGGATGAGAAACGCCCATCTCTAGCAGTGGACGATGCAGTCTTGGTAGGTGCTCCGGCATGGTGGAGGACGGTGGCGATGGATGTGGTGGAGGACGGCGGCGATGGATGGGGTGGCGCACGGAGGCTGGTGTGGGAATGGGGTGTTCTAGCGCGGACGGTGTATGAATGGGAAAATGGAGGGAGAGGTATGGGGAACCATGTTTTTGGGACGCGCCTGTCTGAAATATGGGAAAGTTACGAACTTATCCCCCGTTTCAAATTTGGACGTCTCGTCGGTTGGGGATAGGACGGTAATCTCGCATCTGCCAAATACTTGCCGGTAACTATTTCGGGCGAGGAGAGGGTGTTTTGCCGCCCACGGTGTATGAACGGGGCTGACAGGTAGGGCGGTTGTGTCACGTCTGATGGAAGTTACATATCTGCCCCTATTTAAAATATTAGCCTACATCTATTTCGGACGAGGAGAGGGTGTTTTGCCGCCCGCCGTGTATGAATGGGGAATGGAGGGAGAAACAGAGGTCTTTCGGACGAGCTTGAATCAAATGAGTTTTGCCGCCCATGTTTGACGCCCACCGTGTCAGAATGGGATCAGAGGCGGTCGTGTCACGTCTAATTGAAGTTACTAACCTACCCCTATTTAGAGCAGTGGAAATCGGGCAAATCGGGCCGATGGATTGTCCGTGTAATGGGTAGACAGTAATTTCCATCTCCCAAACACTTGGCTTCGGGCAGCCGATGTGGGAGTGGACATTTTGCTGTTTCTTTCGAATTTTGGGATAATAAGCATCCACGTTTATAAATCATTCTATGTGTTTTTATATATCTTCAAAAGGATGACAAAGATGTATTCCACTGTCATATATGAATATGGTTTACAAATGCCGATACTCAAATTCAGAAACTAGAATCCAGTTTAAGGTGAATTCGAATATTTGGAACACTTCATGTCCAACTCAAATGTCACACGCAGCATAATGTGTACTCCCATTTAGATATGTACACAAGCGATGTATCAAGATTCAAATACCGAGTCAATCAACCAAGAATGTATGGAACTAACAGACATATAAACACTTATAGAGTATATGGATCAATAATATCAACTAACATACATAAGCCAGGCCGCTGTACTTTTTTTGGCTACAACAGCATCCTTTTTTAGCCAGCATCTTGGCCCTTTCCGATGCGTGCCACTTATGGTCCATCTATACTACTATTGATGAATGCACATTCAGCCCGCTTGGCATATTTGTAGGTCTGGCATAGCAATCCAAATGAAATGTCTCCAAGTCTTATCAATTAATACAGACTTGTGCTCAAATAAAATTACAAACAAAAAAACAAAAAACAATTATTACATGATCTCTAAAACAAATGGTTTGATTGATTACATGAACAGACAACACAAAGGTTATTCAACTATGGAAAGAACATTTCACCTATGATTTACCAAGTAGGAATTTAATTTCCTTTTTTCCTTCAGGACCTTAACAATCTGGTCAGTCTCAGCTTGCTTCGTTTTGAAATCCACCAAATATTTAATGGTTGTCTTGAGTACTGCTTGTGATTGTGCTGTTTGCTTCCTCAACATGTCAACTTTATCTCTAAGTGCAGAAGCAGAATCTCTTTCTACCACTAGTTTAGCCTCTAGAGCATCAGCAGTTGGCAATTCATAATGCACGATTGGGCCGGTGCCACTGCTGTGGGATGATGCAACGTCCACGGGGACCTCGCTCTTTGATCTTGGGCTAACCTGTTTTGCCATTAAAGTTCCGATTGGATTCAGAAAAGTTGAAGTTAGCAAAACATCTCAACTGGGAGTTATAACAGCAAACCAGTTAAACAAACAAGGAATTAAAGAGTTTCAATTGGATGCTGAAAAGTAGTTATTAACATCATTGTAACCCGCTGTTGCAGCAACAAAGCAGTAAACAAACAAGAAGATATTTAAGTTAAGGCAAACAGGTAATTCTTAACAGTAAGTATCAAACACATAGATAGGCGCAGTCTACAATATGATTAACAGGCTGTGCCATTATGTAATTAGTAGCAAACTAAATTAAGCCAAGCAACGTAATTGAACAATTTTGCAATAAGTGGCTAACTAAAATTCCGAGAAGCAGGTAACTGAACTTACGCTAGTTCTTTGTATAGGCACACTGCAACTTCTTTTTCACTTACAAGGTTGTACGAAGGAGTCCATGGCATCAATTGCTTGGATACGCAGTCCCAATACTTATTTCTTCCCACACTGCATGGGTAAGTCGAATGGTTAATCTGGTAAGATGGTGCGTCCTTGATATGTTATATGAGGACATGTAGTCAGACTAGTTGTAGCCAAACACATCACACTGGCTTTTACTTTATATTTCATGCGATTACTTTTGGCATATCGAGATCTAAGCAATCTACAATAGGATGAAAAGACTGGCATCCTTCACATTATTGGCGAATTCAGTTCATAAAAACAAGCAATTCAACCATTCTGTGGGTAAATCAAAAGCGCCACTGGAATATTTTTCACAATCCAATCATACACGCAAAAAGGGGCGACGCCACCATAGGGGCTGGTATGGGCGGCCGCCTCAGGTGGCTGGAAAGTGTGCACCTAGTTTGAGTCGTCCAGCTTGGCCCACGCTAGTTTTGTTCATCCCAACGCACCAGCAGGCAATGTAAAAAATGAAGAAAAATGTTTCAATTTGGATGGGCCAATAACATAAGTGCAAGGCAGACCCTATAGCAGGCTCGCGGCCCAAACGAGCGCCTCCCATACCGATCGACAGCAGGAAAAATCCCAATTCATTCGCTCCAGCCTCTAGTCTGCTTCGCTCCTAACCTAGCCGCCGCTGGACAGACCGGCATAGCACTTCCTCGCGCCCTCGTTGGAGGGCGGTCGCCGGGCTTCAAGCGAACGGAAGGACAAGAAGATGAAGATCCAACCATGGGTGTAGCCTGCGTGGGAGGCAGCGGCGGCAGCACGGGCATGGCATCAAGCTTGTGCAAACGGACAGCTGCAGCTTGCAAGAGTAGCATGCGCAACGAGCAGGTACATCACATCCCTGATTATATCTAATTTAACTCTTCAATTTCTGGCCAATAGTTAAACCTGACGGTGTTGTAAAACTGCTTGTATGTAGGGAATCTATGAGAAAATGAAACCAATTTCTACTTATTTTATAACTCCCCCAATCAATACTGAACTGACTGAATCTGATGTATCTAATCAAGTTTCCGGTGCAAACATACAAGCTCATGTTGTTCTTGAACTTGAAGTGTCTAATGAATAGACCGCTAATGAAGGATTTGATGCAAACATTTTACATGCTCCTGGTGATGAACATATAGTGTCTAATGAGGGATCTAATGCAAGCATTTTGCAAGCTCATTGAAGGATTTAGTGTCTAATAATGATCTACTATGTTGAGAGAGACAGAGATTTGCAGGCATTGATGACAAGCAAATTATAGTGCATTTTCATAGCTTGAGGAAACGTCGAGGCCATCTACCAGAAAGTCCCCGTATCATGACAACATAGCATAAATACTTTTCTAATCTGTTGTTTGAAACTATTGGCATACTTGTGCAGGATAGATATATTGATATGCAGTTTGCACACTGGTTATACGTGCAATTACACTTCGATATTTTCAGCCAGAGAACGAATAATTCAAGCAGGTACAAACCATGTTTGTAGTCCTTGTACACCATGTTGCATTTTGTGTTTTTTGGTGCTTGCATCATTTAGTGTTTATAATCTGAACTACTTTGGATCATTAGCTGGTTTTCAAAGTGCATGTAGCTTCACATTTCTCAAGTTATGTTGATTTCCGGAGTGCAAGTGCCTTCATATTTTTTAAGTTAAATGTTCGCCCCTGGTAACTTGAATTCGTGGATCAGCCACTGCACACAAATCATACACGAATGCCAGTACGAATTAAATGAAATGCAGGGACTTACGCTAGCTTGTTGTACAGGCTCACTGCAGCTCTACTTGCGCTTGGGATGTTCCATGTACAAGTCCATGTTACCACTTGCTTGGATGTGCAGGCCTTGTGCTCCTTGCATCCCCCTCTGCATTTTTGACATGGCGAATGGTTGATCAAATAAGAGGAATTGACCTTGATGTTGTACCGGAGGACAGATACTTACAAGGTTATACGGGTGTGCAGGATGTGTACCAGATCCCGTAGCGCCGTCATGCTTTGCTAAAATATGGATTTGCTTGTTTCAGATGATATCTCCAGAAGAAATAAGAGTTAAGGTCAGAGTTGCATAGGCGTGTAAGCTAAGAGAGCAGTGAAAGGATATCCAAACATCGTCAGAACAGTGCACAACGGAGTGATGTGTGGATACCTAGTTCAGGCCGGCGTTTGGGCATGCTCGCCTAGCTAGAGTGCGGGTCACTTCAGAGCCGTTGAGGGTGATGCGCTGGCTGGCCGCGCACGGATGCAGATCTTGAGTGGCAGCGGAGCGCTACGATGCAGTGGACGAGACCGTTGGTGAAGCCCCAACGGCCTCGGGGGGCGGAGGTGCGACGATGTGCTCGGTGAAGTAGCCCCGGTGAGCTGGGAGACGGCGTCGGTGAAGCGCACCTGATGCGGTAGAACTCGGTGTCCGTGAGGCACGTCGGTTGCGGCGGCCGACGTTGTCGGTGGACCACCCGGTGCGGTGGACGAGGGCGTAGATGAGGTAGCTCCGGTGCGGTGGTGAAGCGTGACCGTCGTCTTCGTCGTCGTCGTCCGACACAGAGGTGGGGAACGGTGGGGAAAGAGACGAGACGAGGGGCGGTTCGAGGGTTGGCGGCGAATTAGGGATTTGAGCAAACTGGACGCGGAAGGGGGCGGTGGAGAAGAGAGATTTTGCAGGGCTGGAATTGGGGCCGCCATATATTTCAATCCGAAACGTGGAAGCGCGAACTTATATTGTCGTCGTCCCTTTTTGGGGGGGAGGGGATGGGTGGCTGGGTGCTACGCGTCCGTCCGACACACGCGACCACCCCGACAGGACTATGCTTCGGTGCCTTAAGGCACCTGCCTTTGTGTCCATGACATATGGGCCCAACAGGTGGCTGGCCCACATGTCAGTGACCCAAAGGCAGTTGCCTTTAAGGCACCGAAGCAGCGTCCACCCCGACACGACCCTGGTTTGCCTGGTGCGCCTACATTTGAGAATGCAAATGAATCTTCTCTCATTTGCAAACGAATCTGTATGTATTAACATGCCCGTGTTTTCCTTGCAATAATTAGTCATTCGAAACGAGATACTCCATCCGTTCACTTTTGTAAGTCGTTTCAGACAACTTAAAATGAACTGTTTTGCACATTGTCTGAAATGTCTTCAAGGTCTTATAAAAGTGAATAGAGGGAGTACTATAAATTAATTAATAAGGAGTTATTTGAAAAAAATCGAAACGGTACCCACGCTAACGTGGATTAGAGTGTGTGTCACATAATTAGTTATTTGAATTAGAGTGTGTGTCACGTAGTTAGTTATTTGAATTAGAGTGTGTGTCACGTAGCGATCTCCAATTCTAACGTGGATTTCACATTTCACTGTATCCACGCTACTTTTTTAATACAAATTCATATGTATATGATGAACACCATGGTAGTGAGAAAACTTTTGGATGGATTCAAACATATGACCTACAAAATAGCACAACAAACTGAGTCAATGTCAACTTTTCGAAACTTAGTATGGCACGAATTCGAAATAATTACCCATATGCCTGGTCCTCGGTTCAAATCTTACAATGTACACCGAATTGAAACATCGATATTAAGTCTCGTACTATGTGCATTCAAATGTTGTTTTTAGCCCCCCCCCCCACAAACCCTACATACTTCCTGTATCGGTCAATCTTCCTCTCCTAACCACCTTAGAAGCTATCGGTTTCCAACACACGTTCATTCTTTCTCTCCATGTTTCGATCTCTTAGTCTCTCAACTACACAACCCCTTTTTCCACTCTATTACCAAATGTATTTACCTCACACACCCGCCATTGCACCCCATGCCGAGCTCTCTCTCTCCCCCTCCCTCTCACCCTCTCGCGCTAAATACATGCATTGCCTATCTAGCCCCCCAACCTCTCGTGCATGCACACGCACGCACGTTGTATATCTAGTTCACTCCCTCGAGACTATCTCACTCTTTCTTCCACACGGCGGGCCACACTCGCTCAATCTCGCTCTCTTTATCTGAGTCTCGTTTAACCTCGTCTTCTTTCACACACAAATGATATATCTCCCTGTTCGGGCCTCGATCGACACACTCTATACTCTCTCACGCAGATTGTCTATCTAGGTCAGTCCATCCAAGCCGCCACCACTCCTTCGACCTCATGGTGGGCCACGCTCACTCAATCTCTCTCTCTCTCTGTATGTCTCGATTGACCTCGCTCTTTCTCGGACAAAAACGATATATCACCATGTTGAGCCCAATTCGACCTATTCACATTGTATACTCTCTCACGCACATCGTCTATCCAGGTCACTCTCTCCAACCCATCTCACTCTTTCGATCGCACGGCGACCCTATGTGATCGGTTGACCTTGCTTCCTCTCACGCACAAAATATATCTACAGGTCTGTGACTGGATCATCTCTCAAGCTCTATCTTACAGCCCTCACCCTTGCCAAAAATCTCAATCGGACAATATCTCTCCAGAGCATATATATTTGTTCAATGAATGTCAGACCACACTCACTTTGTCTCTCTATCTATATGTTTCTCGATTGACCTCGCTTTCCCACACCGTATCTTCCACGCGTTGAAGCTACTACCTCTCCATCCCTCGCAAAGCCGGAGCTATTTACATTGCGAGGGGCACTCCAACCTTGGATTAATTTACGTAGGCATTTATTCCGGTCGGTTTGGATTATATTTTCGTAGCATTCAGCCCACCACAACTACTCCAATCACCGTAGCGGGTAATTAAGCTACGGGGAGCACCTAATATGAGCACCGGGGAGCCGTTGGATCAAAGATGCAGCGGCACACACGAGGCCTGGATGTTTTATTTGCAAAAAAACCTTTGGAGAGTTTGGAAATTGCGCATAATTACAAAGACTACTCCCAAGCCATTGCATCTCACTTCCAATGGTGTAAAAACTCATATCACCATAGTATCTAAGCTGCGGGGTGGATGTGATATTCCATGCCGCTGTCATTTTTGTTCGTAAACTTACAAAAAACGTGTAACTCGTGCCGTTACTTGTCTAACCGCGCAAAGTGTTTGTTCAAAAAAACCATCCTACATTGAAATATCAGAACAACACACGGGGGTCCCACTTGTCATTAATCAAATTTGGACCTAAAACTAACAAATCTGAAAGACGAGATTCGAACTAGCAACCTGGACTACAAAGCGCAAGTCGATAGCTAGAAAAAACAAACGGTTGTTGGCTTTGTCCCATAACTTGATTTTATATAGTACTTGCGTTGAGTAGAGTAGAGGGAGTGCCTCCTCAACACGTGCATGACTGTTATCTCACTTACTGGTGGGTCCCAGGTCTGCGATCTCAATCTCTCTTCTCTCCATCGTCTAACCTTTGCACGGGCACACACGAAGAGCGATGCCAGCTTGCCGTGGTGTTATTACAACTAAAAAACTTGGAAAATAGAAGAATCGCCTAGAACAAGAGACGTTGTGCCTGGTCGAGACGGAGCTAACCACATCTATCCCCCGTGCCACGTTTGCATGATGAAGCTGTGTGGCTAGCGGGGTGTTTTCAACCGACTGGCTGGGTCCCGAGGTCGAACCATAGGTACTCTACTACGTCTGATACTGTATATTTTTACACGCACATTTTTCCTCCGTGCCGAGACGTGGCACACCCTACCCCGTGGTTTCGGGGTCCTCCTGGGTGGTGCACGCATATATTCTTCCTGACGTGGGACGCCCTACCGCGCGTTTTCTGGGTCCTCCTCGGTCGTAGCGAAGAAGCAAGTAAATGAGTTGTCAAATCACGAAAGACCACCTTTCCCGCCGAGTACATCAATGAAGCACGGTGGCTAGCTAGTTGGGCTAGTTCGACCGATTAGTGAAGGAAATATGCCCTAGAGGCAATAATAAAGTTATTATTTATTTCCTTATTTCATGATAAATGTTTATTATTCATGCTAGAATTGTATTAACCGGAAACATAATACATGTGTGAATACATAAACAAACAGAGTGTCACTAGTATGCCTCTACTTGACTAGCTCGTTAATCAAAGATGGTTATGTTTCCTAACCATAGACAAAGAGTTGTTATTTGATTAACGAGGTCACATCATTAGTTGAATGATCTGATTGACATGACCCATTCCATTAGCTTAGCACCCGATCATTTAGTATGTTGCTATTGCTTTCTTCATGACTTATACATGTTCCTATGACTATGAGATTATGCAACTCCCGTTTGCCGGAGGAACACTTTGGGTGCTACCAAACGTCACAACGTAACTGGGTGATTATAAAGGAGCATTACAGGTGTCTCCAAAGGTAGATGTTGGGTTGGCGTATTTTGAGATTAGGATTTGTCACTCCGATTGTCGGAGAGGTATCTCTGGGCCCTCTCAGTAATGCACATCACATAAGCCTTGCAAGCATTGCAACTAATGAGTTAGTTGCGAGATGATGTATTATGGAACGAGTAAAGATACTTGCCGGTAACGAGATTGAACTAGGTATTGGATACCGACGATCGAATCTCGGGCAAGTAACATACCGATGACAAAGGGAACAACGTATGTTGTTATGTGGTCTGACCGATAAAGATCTTCGTAGAATATGTAGGAGCCAATATGGGCATCCAGGTCCCGCTATTGGTTATTGACCGGAGACGTGTCTCGGTCATGTCTACATTGTTCTCGAACCGTAGGGTCCGCACGCTTAAGGTTTCGATGACAGTTATATTATGAGTTTATGAGTTTTGATGTACCGAAGGAGTTCGGAGTCCCAGATGAGATCGGGGACATGATGAGGAGTCTCGAAATGGTCGAGATGTAAAAATCGATATATTGGATGACTATATTCGGACATCGGAAAGGTTCCGAGTGATCCGAGTATTTTTCGGAGTACCGGAGAGTTACGGGAATTCGCCGGGGAGTATATGGGCCTTATTGGGCTTTAGGGGAAAGAGATAGGAGAGGTTGGGCGCCCCCCAAGGCCTAGTCCGAATTGGACTAGGGGGAAGGGCTGCGCCCCCTCCTTCCTTCTCTCCTCTTTTCCCTTGCCTTGACTCCTACTCCTAATACATGGAAGGACTCCTAGTTGGACTAGGAAAGGGGGAATCCTACTCCCAGTGGGAGTAGGACTCCCCTAGGGCGCGCCATAGAGAGGACCGGCCCTCCCCTCCTCCACTCCTTTATATACGGGGGCAGGGGGCACCCCATAGACACACAAGTTGATCTTCGTGATCGTTCCTTAGCCGTGTGCGGTGCCCCCCTCCACCATATTCCACCTCAGTCATATCGTTGTAGTGCTTAGGCGAAGCCCTACGTCAGTAGAACATCATCATCGTCACCACGCCGTCATGCTGACGGAACTCATCCCCGAAGCTTTGCTGGATCGGAGCCCGGGGAGCGTCATCGAGTTGTACGTGTGCTAAGAACTCGGAGGTGCCGGAGTAACGGTGCTTGGATCGGTCGGATTGGGAAGGCGTACGACTACTTCCTCTACGTTGTGTCAACGCATCCACAGTCGGTCTGCGTGGGTACGTAGATCATACTCTCCCCTCTCGTTGCTATGCATCACCATGATCTTGCGTGTGCGTAGGAAATTTTTTGAAATTACTGCGTTCCCCAACAGTGGCATCCGAGCCTAGGTTTTATGGTTTGATGTTATATGCACGAGTAGAACACAAGTGAGTTGTGGGCGATATAAGTCATACTGCCTACCAGCATGTCATACTTTGGTTCGGCGGTATTGTTGGACGAGACGACCCGGACCGACATTACGCGTACGCTTACGCGAGACCGGTTCTCCCGACGTGCTTTGCACATAGGTGGCTTGCGGGCGACAGTCTCTCCAACTTTAGTTGAACCAAGTGTGGCTACGCCCGGTCCTTGCGAAGGTTAAAACGGAGTCAAATTGACAAACTATCGTTGTGGTTTTGATGCGTAGGTGAGATTGGTTCTTACTTAAGCCCGTAGCAGCCACGTAAAACTTGCAACAACAAAGTAGAGGACGTCTAACTTGTTTTTGCAGGGCATGTTGTGATGTGATATGGCCAAGACATGATGCTAAATTTTATTGTATGAGATGATCATGTTTTGTAACCGAGTTATCGGCAACTGGCAGGAGCCATATGGTTGTCGCTTTATTGTATGCAATGCAATCGCGATGTAATGCTTTACTTTATTACTGAGCGGTAGTGATAGTCGTGGAAGCATAAGATTGGCCAGACGACAACGATGCTACGATGGAGATCAAGGTGTCGCGCCGGTGACGATGGTGATCATGACGGTGCTTCAGAGATGGAGATCACAAGCACAAGATGATGATGGCCATATCATATCACTTATATTGATTGCATGTGATGTTTATCTTTTATGCATCTTATCTTGCTTTGATTGATGGTAGCATTATAAGATGATCTCTCACTAATTATCAAGAAGTGTTCTCCCTGAGTATGCACCGTTGCGAAAGTTCTTCGTGCTGAGACACCACGTGATGATCGGGTGTGATAGGCTCTACGTTCAAATACAACGGGTGCAAAACAGTTGCACACGCGGAATACTCAGGTTATACATGACGAGCCAAGCATATACAGATAAGGCCTCGGAACACGGAGACCGAAAGGTCGAGCGTGAATCATATAGCAGATATGATCAACATAACGATGTTCACCAATGAAACTACTCCATCTCACGTGATGATCGGACATGGTTTAGTTGATTTGGATCACGTAATCACTTAGAGGATTAGAGGGATGTCTATCTAAGTGGGAGTTCTTAAGTAATATGATTAATTGAACTTAAATTTATCATGAAACTTAGTCCTGGTAGTATTTAGAAAATTATGTTATAGATCAATAGCTCGCGTTATTGCTTCCATGTGTTTATTTTGATATGTTCCTAGAGAAAATTGTGTTGAAAGATGTTAGTAGCAATGATGCGGATTGGATCCGTGATCTGAGATTTATCCTCATTGCTGCACAGAAGAATTATGTCCTTGATGCACCGCTAGGTGATGGACCTATTGCAGGAGCAGATGCAGACGTTATGAACGTTTGGCTAGCTCAATATGATGACTACTTGATAGTTTAGTGCACCATGCTTAATGGCTTAGAATCGGGACTTCAAAGACGTTTTGAACGTCATGGAGCATATGAGATGTTCCAGGAGTTGAAGTTAATATTTCAAGCAAATACCCGAGTTGGGAGATATGAAGTCTCCAACAAGTTCTATAGCTAAAATATGGAGGAGAATCGCTCAACTAGTGAGCATATGCTCAGATTGTCTGAGTACTACAGTCGCTTGAATCAAGTGGGAGTTAATCTTCCAGATAAGATAGTGATTGACAGAATTCTCTAGTCACCATCACCAAGTTAGTAGAACTTCGTGATGAACTATGATATGCAAGGGATAACGGAAACGATTCCCAAGCTCTTCGTAATGCGGAAATTGACGAAGGTAGAAATCGAGAAAAATATCAAGTGTTGATGGTAGACAAGACCACTAGTTTCAAGAAAAGGGCAGAGGAAAGAAGGGGAACTTCAAGAAGAACAGCAAGCAAGTTGCTGCTCAAGTGAAGAAGCCCAAGTCTGGTCCTAAGCCTGAGACTAAGTGTTTCTACTGCAAAGGGACTGGTCACTGGAAGCGGAACTACCCCAAGTGATTGGCAGATAAGAAGGATGGCCAAGTGAACATAAGTATATTTGATATACATGTTATTAATGTGTACTTTACTAGTGTTTATAGCAACCCCTCAGTATTTGATACTAGTTCAGTTGCTAAGATTAGTAACTCGAAATGGGAGTTGCAGAATAAACAGAGACTAGTTAAGGGTGAAGTGACGATGTGTGTTGGAAGTGGTTCCAAGATTGATATGATCATCATCGCACACTCCCTATACTTTCGGGATTAGTGTTGAACCTGAATAAGTGTTATTTGGTGTTTGCATTAAGCATGAATATGATTTGATCATGTTTATTGTAATACGGTTATTCATTTAAGTAAGAGAATAAATTGTTGTTCTGTTTACATGAATAAAACCTGATATGGTTACACACCCAATGAAAATAGTTCATTGGATCTCGATCGTAGCGATACACATAATCATAATATTGAAACCAAAAGATGCAAAGTTAATAATGATAGTGCAACTTATTTGTGGCACTACCGTTTAGGTCATATTGGTGTAAAGCGCATGAAGAAACTCCATGCTGATGGGCTTTTGGAATCAATTGATTATGAATCAGTTGATGCTTGCGAACCATGCCTCATGGGCAAGATGACTAAGACTCTGTTCTTCGGAACAATGGAGCGAGCAACAGATTTGTTGGAAATCATACATACTGATGTATGTGGTCCGATAAATATTGAGGCTCGCGACAAGTATCATTATTTTCTGATCTTCACAGATGATTTGAGCAGATATGAGTATATCTACTTGATAAAACATAAGTCTGAAATATTTGAAAAGTTCAAAGAATTTCAGAGTGAAGTGAAAAATCATCGTAACAAGAAAATAAAGTTTCTACGATCTGATCGTAGAGAAGAGTATTTGAGTTACGAGTTTGGCCTTCAGTTTAAAACAATGTGAAATAGTTTCACAACTCACGCCACTTGGAACACCATAGTGTAATGGTGTGTCCGAACGTCATAACCGTACTTTATTAGATATAGTGCGATCTATGATGTCTCTTACCGATCTACCACTATCGTTTTGGGGTTATGCATTAGAGACAGCTGCATTCACGTTAAATAGGGCACCATCTAAGTGTGTTGAGACGACACAACTGTGGTTTGGCAAGAAACCAAAGTTGTCGTTTTTTAAAAGTTTGGGGCTGCGATGCTTATGTGAAAAAGCTTCAACCTAATAAGCTCGAACCCAAATTGGAGAAATGTGTCTTCATAGGATATCCAAAGGAGACTATTGGATACACCTTCTATCACAAATCCGAAGGCAAGACTTTTGTTGCTAAATTCGGAAACTTTCTGGAGAAGGAGTTTCTCTCGAAAGAAGTAAGTGGGAAGGAAGTAGAACTTGACGAGGTAACTGTACCTGCTCCCTTATTGGAAAGTAGTTCGTCACAGAAATCTGTTCCTGTGACTGCTACACCAATTAGTGAGGAAGCTAATGATGATGATCATGTAACTTCAGATCAAGTTACTACCAAATCTCGTAGGTAAACCAGAGTGAGACCCACACCAGAGTGGTACGGTAATCCTGTTCTGGAAGTCATGTTACTAGACCATGACGAACTTGCGAACTATGAGGAAGCGATGATGAGCCCAGATTCCGCGAAATGGTTTGAGGCCATGAAATCTAAGATATGATCCATGTATGAGAACAAAGTATGGACTTTGATGGATTTGCCCGATGATCGGCAAAGCCATAGAAAATAAATGGATCTTCAAGAGGAAGACGGACGCTGATAGTAGTGTTACTATCTACAAAGCTAGAATTGTCGCAGAAGGTTTTCGACAAAGTTCAAGGTGTTGACTACGATGAGAGTTTCTCACTCGTATCTATGCTTAAGTCTGTCCGAATCATGTTAGCAATTGCCGCATTTTATGTAATCTGGCAAATGGATAAACAAAACTGCATTCCTTAATAGATTTATTAAAGAAGAGTTGTATATGATACAACCAGAAGGTTTTGTCAATCCTAAAGGTGCTAACAAAATATGCAAGCTCCAGCGATCCATCTATGGACTGGTGCAAGCATCTCGGAGTTGGAATATACGCTTTGATAAGTTGATCAAAGCATATAAGTTTTATACAGACTTGCGGTGAAGCCTGTATATACAAGAAAGTGAAGTGGGAGCACTACATCATTTCTGATAAGTATATGTGTATGACATATTGTTGATCGGAAATAATGTAGAATTATTCTGCAAAGCATAAAGGAGTGTTTGAAAGGAGTTTTTCAAAGAAAGACCTCGGTAAAGCTGCTTACATATTGAGTATCAAGATCTATAGAGATAGATCAAGACGCTTGATAAGTTTTTTCAATAAATACATACCTTGACAAGATTTTGAAGTAGTTCAAAATGGAACAGTCAAAGAAAGAATTCTTGCCTGTGTTACAAGGTGTGAAGTTGATTAAGACTCAAAGCCCGACCACGGTAGAAAATAGAATGAGAATGAAAGTCATTCCCTATGCCTTGGCCATAGGTTCTATAAAGTATGCCATGCTGTGTACCATACCTATTGTATACCCTACACTAGTTTTGGCAAGGGAGTACAATAGTGATCTAGGAGTAGATCACTGGACAACGGTCAGAATTATCCTTAGTGAAATAAGGATATGTTTCTCGATTATGGACGTGACAAAAAGGTTCGTCGTAAAAAGTTACGTCGATGCAAGTTTTCACACTGATCTGGATGACTCTAAGTCTCGATCTAGATACATATTGAAAGTGGGAGCAATTAGCTAGAGTAGCTCCGTGCAGAGCATTGTAGACATAGAATTTTGCAAAATACATACGGATCTGAATTTGGCAGGCCCGTTGACTAAATTTCTCTCACAAGCAAAACATGATCACTCTTTGGGTGTTAATCACATAGCGATGTGAACTAGATTATTGAATCTAGTAAACCCTTTGGGTGTTAGTCACATAGAGATGTGAACCAATCACATAAAGATGTGAACTATTGGTGTTAATCACATAGCGACGTGAACTAGATTATTGACTCTAGTGCAAGTGGGAGACTGAAGGAAATATGCCCTAGAGGCAATAATAAAGTTATTATTTATTTCCTTATTTCATGATAAATGTTTATTATTCATGCTAGAATTGTATTAACCGGAAACATAATACATGTGTGAATACATAAACAAACAGAGTGTCACTAGTATGCCTCTACTTGACTAGCTCGTTAATCAAAGATGGTTATGTTTCCTAACCATAGACAAAGAGTTGTTATTTGATTAACGAGGTCACATCATTAGTTGAATGATCTGATTGACATGACCCATTCCATTAGCTTAGCACCCGATCATTTAGTATGTTGCTATTGCTTTCTTCATGACTTATACATGTTCCTATGACTATGAGATTATGCAACTCCCGTTTGCCGGAGGAACACTTTGGGTGCTACCAAACGTCACAACGTAACTGGGTGATTATAAAGGAGCATTACAAGTGTCTCCAAAGGTAGATGTTGGGTTGGCGTATTTCGAGATTAGGATTTGTCACTCCGATTGTCGGAGAGGTATCTCTGGGCCCTCTCGGTAATGCACATCACATAAGCCTTGCAAGCATTGCAACTAATGAGTTAGTTGCGAGATGATGTATTACGGAACGAGTAAAGAGACTTGCCGGTAACGAGATTGAACTAGGTATTGGATACCGACGATCGAATCTCGGGCAAGTAACATACCGATGACAAAGGGAACAACGTATGTTGTTATGCGGTCTGACCGATAAAGATCTTCGTAGAATATGTAGGAGCCAATATGGGCATCCAGGTCCCGCTATTGGTTATTGACCGGAGACGTGTCTCGGTCATGTCTACATTGTTCTCGAACCGTAGGGTCCGCACGCTTAAGGTTTCGATGACAGTTATATTATGAGTTTATGAGTTTTGATGTACCGAAGGAGTTCGGAGTTCCATATGAGATCGGGGACATGACGAGGAGTCTCGAAATGGTCAAGACATAAAAATCTATATATTGGACGACTATATTCGGACATCGGAAAGGTTCCGAGTGATCCGAGTATTTTTCGGAGTACCGGAGAGTTACGGGAATTCGCCGGGGAGTATATGGGCCTTATTGGGCTTTAGGGGAAAGAGATAGGAGAGGTTGGGCGCCCCCCAAGGCCTAGTCCGAATTGGACTAGGGGGAAGGGCTGCGCCCCCTCCTTCCTTCTCTCCTCTTTTCCCTTGCCTTGACTCCTACTCCTAATACATGGAAGGACTCCTAGTTGGACTAGGAAAGGGGGAATCCTACTCCCGGTGGGAGTAGGACTCCCCTAGGGCGCGCCATAGAGAGGGCCGGCCCTCCCCTCCTCCACTCCTTTATATACGGGGGCAGGGGGCACCCCATAGACACACAAGTTGATCTTCGTGATCGTTCCTTAGCCGTGTGCGGTGCCCCCCTCCACCATATTCCACCTCGGTCATATCGTTGTAGTGCTTAGGCGAAGCCCTACGTCAGTAGAACATCATCATCGTCACCACGCCGTCGTGCTGACGGAACTCATCCCCGAAGCTTTGCTGGATCGGAGCCCGGGGAGCGTCATCGAGCTGTACGTGTGCTAAGAACTCGGAGGTGCCGGAGTAACGGTGCTTGGATCGGTCGGATTGGGAAGACGTACGACTACTTCCTCTACGTTGTGTCAACGCTTCCGCAGTCGGTCTGCGTGGGTATGTAGATCATACTCTCCCCTCTCGTTGCTATGCATCACCATGATCTTGCGTGTGCGTAGGAATTTTTTGAAATTACTGCGTTCCCCAACAATTAGTTAGGCCGCTGCCACATTTGTTTTTTCACCCCTTTTTTTATCTACTTGCCGGCAGGTAAATTTAAATATCCACCGCGGCGTTGCTCTGGTGTTTGGGTGCGGCAGGATTTTTAATATTTTGATTGACGGGAGCAGGTGCGGTAGGATTTTTAATTTTTTGATTGACGGGAGAAGGCGCGGCAGCAATTAGTCACGATGACTCCACCTGTACCCACTGCTCCCTGATGTGAGAAGTCGTCGACTGGTGTTTTACCGTGGTGAAAACCAAAAGATTCCCCGCTCCCTTCGCCTTCCCGTAGATTGCATTGCCTTTCAGCCATTTCGCCCCCTTTGCTTCCTCTCCCCATTGCTTCTACCTGGTGCCATGGCGGCGCAGCAGATCACGGAGTCTGAGATGAGGCTCCTGACACAGGAGCTCCATGCCAAGGATGTAGAGCTCGGGGCCAAGGACGTGGAGCTCCGTGAGCTCAAGGAGGAGAGGAGTGCCATGCTCCTCCGTTATGTGTGGGAGTTCATGGAGCTTCAAAAGCGGCAGGCGTCCACCACAAAGATGCTCGAGGCGTCGGCGGCGTTGCTGCAGAAAGCGGGAGATACGATAGGCCATCAGGGGAGCTGGCTGGAGCGCGAGCGGGCCACGAGGTCCAGGATCGCCTCAGCCACTTGGTGAACCAAGTTGCCACGCACGTGTTGCGGCTGCGCGATGCCTACCGTCGTGCCAGCGCGACGATGCCGGCCGTCGGGCTAAACCCTCTGCATGGGCATGTCCATGTCTCGGCGCAACATGACTGTTGGATCAAACTCAGACGGTGCAGATCAGTCACTGTAGCACAAAGCGTGTGGGTGTGTTTGGTTGCATTCTCATCTCAATATAGTTTTTTCCTCTTCGTGTATTTTTCTCAACCTACTAGTTTGGACTCATGCACCCTTCATGCACTCTGCCAAACACCCAAAAGTGGGTCGAGAAGGGAACTTTTGCTCCCATCCCGTGCACCCTTCATACACCCTGCCTAACACTATTCGTGCTTCATGTGGTTCATGTTTCGTGGAGTACTGTAGCACCGTACTCTCCATGCATTGTGGACCTAGTTCTGTTAACATTGATCTCACCGTCCATTCTCGACCGGACAGTCGAAAAAGCGGTACTATGTTACATATAGGAGTAGTTGACATGCGCACAACATCATTTGTTATCGTCATATCTTACTACACTAGCAACAAGATTGTGTAGTACTGACGTATGAACCACTGCACATGCCTAGTAGTAGGAGCACTGTGTATGTTCAAGTGGCTGCCGTGTTTCGCACTCCTCCATCGTAAGAGTGGAAACGCTTGCTGTAATCATTTTTTTTCTTCTGAAAAACAGTGGACACGCTCTACCGTGCGGATCCTCCTCCAGCCATGCACTAAAGTACTCACTTTCGCCGACGTGTGGGACAGCCAGCATCGGGGCCCACCAGCCATGCACTAAATTACTCCGTAGTAGAGTGACGGTAGACTACCCCAATCGAAGCACCGCAGTAATGCCCAATGAGCCGTCAAATCACAAAACCCCCTCCTTTCCAGCAGTAAGTTGGACGGACGAAGCAACCATCATTTCACTCTTCTCTCTCAGCTTCGTCTCTACCCAACCCTCGCTTCTGCCTCATCTTTTTCCTCATTTCTTCAAGAAAACCCCGACCTGCTTCTGCCATTGTTCTTCTCTCCCAAAGAAGGAAAGGTGAGCGCATCAATGGTGTTGATTCTGGCCAAGGCCTGGTCTTGCAACCCCAAGACTGGTCCTATAACTCCCTCTCTTTTCTTCTTTTGGGTTTGTGATTATGGTTTCTTTTCTTTTATTTCTATTTGACAGTTTCTTGATGGACGCTGGAGCACCGACCGAAGTGATGTCTATGGCTCCGGCCAAAACCGTCGAGGCTCATGGTACGAAGAAGCGCAAGCACCCCGCCGAGACTACCGCAGACAAGCTCAAAGCCATCGCCCTGTCCAAGCCCCCCTCTCCAGGATCCCTCATTAAGCAAGTCTAGGTAATATCTCTTCTTGACGATCTTTTTCTCGATCTTGATCGTGTTTTTTCATCTAACACGCAGTACTAGTATTAGTAGTACAACTTTCTAGGTGATCTTGCATGTGATTTTTGTGTGCCAAATGACGGTTCTAAATTCCTCTTTTGACCAAAACATGCGAGAGGTTGACACTGATTTCTTATAGATTACTTTCAACTACTCCCTCTGTCCCAAATTTCTTGTCTTAGATTTGTCTTGATACGGATGTATCTAATAGTAAAATGTGACTTGATACATCTGTATCTAGACAAATCTAAGACAAGAATTTTGGGACGGAGGGAGTACTTTATGAACATCAATGCTACCTTTTAAGAGGGTATATTTGCCTCAGTAACTTGTGTTATGGATATTGCATGTAATCCCTCTGCTCTCGTGCCTTTGAAGACATGTTCTAGTGTCTTTGTTCACTCATTTCTGTGCGTATATGTAGTCATATATGGAGTATAATATCGAAAATCATCTTATATTTCTGAACGGAGGTAGTAATAAAATATGGTTTCTGTTTGAATTAGAACCAGGTCCGCGGTGGAGATGAAGTTCTCAAAGTCATGTCGTGTGAACTGGAAGACCTGATGATGAGTTCTACTGTTGAACTATCCAGCTGTTGTGTCCTTGTCGCCACGTGTCCTGAACTAGTGTTTTCTTGTAGCATTGTTGTCAGGCATGTTCTCGAGGCTGTACTTGACCACAACAATTTCCTGGATGTGCCTTCGATTACGAAGGGTGTGGTTCTTGTAAAGCTTCCCAACAAATCTGATGCGGCCTGTCTTCATCATCATGTTTATGAGTGGAAAGACCACTCTGTTAGGTTCTCCAAGGTTGACAAGATGGTGATGGTGCATGTAGACATCTCACACGAAGTCCATGGCCTAGTCAGTTATGCGGGGTTCATCCCGTAGGTCGGTGGCAAAAAATAGTCTACAGAGTTTAGTTAGTGCAACTTTGCTTGTCTGTAGTAAGTACTATTGTTCAGTACTTGATTTGTGTTTGTGAACCCTGTATTGTTTATTAGTACTACCGCTTTTGGTGTGTGGTCAGTCCTGAGAACGGTCTATGTTAATGTCTGTCCACTCAATTCAGTCTATATATTTTGAAGTATCCATATCATATTTTTTGTGAGGACGGTCTATCAATTATGGTTACACTCCAATATCTGTATGCATTGCAGGGTTTATCGCACCCACTAGGATTTCTAGCCCCATGGATGTTCGGTCCATACGATTTGTCACGACCTTTGGACTGTCCTGCTTGTGGGAGTAGGCAGGGCCCCTGCATGCCACGCGTAGTTGAACGATCAATCTTCTGTTTAGTACTTCAACATAGTGATTTCCTGGTAAGGATTCACTCATGTCACATCAAGTAAATCTTATTAATTTACTGTCTAAATCTTATTGATTTAATGTCATGTTTTCTTTCTTTTCCTGCAATTTTACGATGCAGGTTTTGCCATGTGACATTCATCACAGAATAAACCGTTTGGTTTGCTCTACGATGGCTATTTTTGCAGGTTTCACTTCTTATGTCGTGTCAGTAACGAAGGCACTGTCCATCACTTATATTACTGGAAAAAATTGGATCAGTCTGTTGTCTGAGTACAAGCTGAATCCCTATGATGAACTGCAGTTTGGTTTAACAAAAACGCCACAATTAGTCCTTCTCGCGTTTAAAAGAAATGAAGAAAAAGACTGGCTCACGGTCACGGATCCTAGTCAAGTTAGAAAGGTGATCATAGCAGACCAGACACGATCGCCGCTGTCTCGCATAGATCGAGCACCGACAGCGGCAACAACTTAGTCTGATCCAGCTGAGGATTGGGCACCGACCGCGTCAGTGGATCAGTCTGATCTACCAGAGGATCGGGCATCGACACCGGCACCTGCTCCGACACCGGCACCAGCTCTACAAGGAGCACCATCTCCGGCAGCGGCAGCGGCTTCGGCACTTGCACCAACACTTGCACTTGCATCTGCTCCGGCCCATGCAGTTGCACCGGCAACAGACTAGGCTGCAGTTCGCACTTCATATACCAAAGTCCTTACAAAAACCGACATGTCCACCTTCTTGGTAAGCATTGGCCGCCCAAGTGCTTCGTTCTTTTTTCTTTCCATGTTGTTTCACATGATTCACTGTGTTGATCTAACTGTTTGGGTATGTCTTCTTGTTTGCAAACAGAGAATTCCTAGAGCAACGAGGGAGTCGTTCAACAATCCGGGCGACCGCGGCCAAGTTTCTCTTACCATGTGCAGCCTTGGTGTGAATGAACCTGCTTAATATATCGTAAGTACAAAGGATGGTCGCATGATGATTGATGCTAAAGGATGGTCAAGGTTCAAATCTAAATCATATCTTGCGGTAGGGGATGATGTCAAAATCGAACTTTCTCAGCAAGGAGAGCTGGTCCAAATCAACTTTGAAATTCTTCAGTAGCAGCACGCAACTGCCTAACTGATCTATCCTCCGAGAGATTTTGATGTAATAATCTGGCATGGTGAAACAAGTGTCCTGTGTGTATAAGTAGTACGATAGTATTATTTACCACATGGTATATCATTGATAGAATTGGAACTCTAATTGCTGGTTAGGAACTGTCGTTCGATTTCATTCCAACAGCTACCGTGCTTTATTCAATTTTGTGTATTCGCCTTGCGACAGCATCTAAAACCAGCGCCGTACCGATCGCTTGCAATATGAAAAGCGCTGAGGTAGAACACATGGCCCCCAAACATGCAGGGTCGGCCTGTGGCCCAAAGTCCAGAACCTGGTTTCGAGAAGCACTAGCTCAGTGCAGAAGTGGCGTCCTCCTCCTGCTGTGGGTTGGGCGAAGATGAATGTTGATGCTGCGTTATCTTGCAATGGTGAACGGGGAGCCCTGACAGTTGTGAGCCGGGATCATATAGGCTTCTTCCTTGGAGCATCGGCACTGGTGTGCGAAAGTGTTACTGATCCAGAGATCCTAGAGGCAATGGCATGTTGCGGGGGGCTATCTCTGGCTCTTGACTTAAACCTGCAACAAGTTCAGATTAGCACCAATTGTTCAGCAACAGTCAAGCATATCGGAGAGGCATACTTGGGGCCCAGCAAAGTTATTATGGACGAGACCAAGATGAAGAAGAATATGTTCCAAACCATGGAGATCATACATGAAAAACGCGAGTTTAATGTTGAAGTGCATGTGCTCGCAAAAGCTGCTACTTCTTTGCCCTATGGACGCCATCTTTGGCTCACAGGAACCCCCAAAATTATTTGTATACCTATGACTGTTAATCTTCAATAAAGTAGCTTTTATCCCTCAAAAAAACATTTGAGTATTATATTCTCAGCTGAACCCCCATAATGCCCGTGCGTTGCAGAGGGAGTATTTTTCTCGGCAAGGTGAGCCTGTGATATAAAAGATTTGTATATTTCTTTATAGAGGGAGTATCTCTCTGTCAAAAAATATATTTATGTGTAACTAGTTACTCCTGTCTTTCTACTTCCTTTCGCTGATATGTGGGGCAACCGGCAATGGGGTCCACGTGCCATATGCATAAATTAGAGTGCACAACTTCACGGTAGACACACCCCGGTCGTAGCGCCGCAGTAATGCCCAATGAGCCATCAAATCACAACCCCCCCCCTTTCCAGCTTTAGCAGTAAGCTGGACGGACGAAGCGGCAATATTTCACTGGGCCTGAATCCCTTTCTCCCTCGTCTGCTTGTTCAGAGAAAACCCCCTCTCGGCGATTGCATAGGGTTTTCTCATGGAGAACCAGGTACAAATTCTTCATCCATCCCCGATAAACCCAAGTCCCTTGGTCGCAGGTAATCCTAGGATAGCAGCCGCCGCCGTTGATGCATTTTTCTTCCTACTGAATCTAGTGTGTTTCATTTGCAGTGCCCAAAGTGCGAGTACCCTACAGGTTTCTGCGCCCTCGGCGAGACGCCACACTTGTTCCTTCTCATCCTAACACAACATTTTGAAACGCGCACATTATGTTCCTAGAATCCTCTTTTCTATCCCGGAGGGTGGTTTTTTTTTTGAACATGCCGTGTTCTCATATTATTTTTCGTGCAGTGTATTATTTGCTCTGCCAGAACACATGTACTCAAGATGCTTGGCCTTGTCATAACTGAATACACTAGTTTAATGGTCACAGTGAAGACAAGCCATGGATATAAGATCCGAGTTGGGTTCATGAACCAAGAAGATCGCTGCTTTTTTATGGCCGAACTTGGATAAACTTTCTCAAGTGTTACAGACTGAAAGTGGGCGCACGAATGTTGATGGAAATAGCAGAACCTGGTCTCATCTTCACTACAATCTTCCACCCCGACGTTGTTCCAATTGTTCATCCATGTTAGTTTTGTATCTTGTTCTTGCTTGTTGCCTCGATTACTTCTTAATCCACCTATTCTGTCTAACTAATCACAATTTAACTTTAGAAGTAGCAACGAATCTCTCACGAAGATGCTACTTCTAACTAATATTTTCTTATAATTGGTGGCACGTGTAGGTTTTTTCAGAGTAAAGCAGTCTGCTCGTTTGTTACTCTGTAATAACTCGGCTGTTACTAATGGCACTGAAGTTGACTGGATCGACATCCACAAGTTCCTACACTTTATTGATCGTCTTGAGGTCCTTGTGGGGCGTTTCAATGGTGGAAGGCCACATGGGATATGTGTGCCACTGCTGCACTCGTTGAACAGGTCCAACTGTGTCGAGAAACTTATGGTACGAGCTGTTTTCTGTTATATATGTTGTTCATAAACTATTGCTTATACATAGTTTTACAGCTGTGATCTTCTTGAAACAGGAACTGCCGAGTTCTATTGTTCCTATACAGATGCCTGACCATGGTCGGGTCAGACTTGCGCTTGGTCACAACATGATGTTTATGTCGACCTACTCAATTCCCCTTGGAGGTGAAAAGATATTTATTCATGGGTGATCTCAAATAATGAAGGCCCGTCCATCTTGGAGAATAGGACAGAAGATTATGTTCATGCTTTTCCATGGCTCTAAAGCGAATATCCTGTTTATTGACCACGTTGTGAGATGAAGCCGCTTTTAGAAGGTTGTGGATGCGCGGGGTGGCGCCTGGGCCTTGTCCTGGGGCTTGGCGGCCTCACCCTTGGTTAACTGTAGGCGAAGTAGCACTATTCGAGGCATGCTTTGTACGGTTGAACCCGTATAAGTACTCATACTGCTTTCAGCTTTGGTTGTTAAGTGCCCCTGCTGGTTTCAGTTAAGGTTGTTAAGTACTACAGCCTGTCGTGTTTCTTCAGTCATGTCTTCATCCAGCCGCCAAAACCAAACTAGCACCGACAGGGCCGCCTGCTTTCGTCTCCCACGGCCGGCTGCGCCTCAGCGCACGCATCGCCGCCCCACCGTCTCCTAAATCGTTAATGCCGACGTCCTCCGCGTGCTTTGGTGCGCTCGCCGCGGCGCCGCCCTCTCGCGTTGTCAACATGGTCAACAAACAACAGGAATCGGTAGAAGTACGTGGAGAGGATGACAGTAGGGGCCCACCATGTCAGCATATGGAAAAATAAAATGCTTCCTCTTAGTGTTTTCCAGACATCTGGGACCCACGACATTGGGAGCATATATAGTCAATAGACAAGAGAACAGCACAAGATCGGCTGACACCTGGGACGTAGCTACTCGAGCAGTATTTTTTTGTTTGGTATTGTTGAGACGGAGCAGGGTTTGAACTGGGCTATGGCCCGTCTAGCCCAGGCTTATATTTTATATTCACCATGTGACCAGCCCAGCTATTTTTTCTTTGTGAAAATGAGCCCAGTTTATTTTTTTTGAAGAATACCAAATCCAGGCCTACTTATTTTTCTACGCCCTGATGGCTGCAACTCTTTCAAGACACCTGCAAATCTTGAAAGTAATATGAAATGGGTTGTAAATATAAAAACAGATGACAAATTGGCAATTACTTTATAATTTCTGAATTTTATTACATTTTCAGATTCCTATTTCACTGGGCATTAACCTAATTTAAATATATCTTCAAAGTACTTTAAATCTGGCTGGACATTTCGGTATTAAAAATAGTTTGAAACCCACAGAAATATGCGAAATTGGCCCTGGCCAACCAAAAAAACGACCGCAACAAATTTCATAAGAAGTTGCCATGAGCTATATATAAATTATTAAAAAAAGAGGGAGTGGTCTGACTTGTGGGCCTGTTTAGTTGACGCGTATGCAAGAATTTTTTAGTTATTATGTACGTCAACAAACGATTCTAGTAGATGTAACCGTTGGATGTCAATCCAACGGCCGTCGTGTTTCTTCAATCTCTGATCTTCTTGCTCCAGCCGCCAAAGCAGCGCCGGCGGGACCGCCTACTCCCGCCTCCCGTGGCCAGATGTGCTGCCGCGCAGGCCTCAGCGCCCCCTACTACTCCCACCGCTGGCCAGGGCATCCCTCTACTCACCCACACCCCCTGTTATTCTGCGGCGACGGCAGCCTCACACCGCAGCTGAACCGGTGAACGCTCGTACTCCTCTCCGCGTGGGCATCCACTGTCGCGTCTTCCCTGGCTCCGCGTCGTCCCCTTCCTATGCCTCGCCGTCGTCCACCGCCGTGGTGCTCTCGGCGCGGCGTGGTCAATGTGGTCAACGACCGACTTCCGTCGGGAGAGTACTGTACGTGGAGAGGCTGACAGCTGGGTCCACGGCAGTCGCAAGGAAGTGCCTCCTTGTTACACGCAAAATAATTATTCCTCCACCTGACAGCGGGGACCCACCGGACGGGCCACCAGTATTTTGCGAAAAAAATCATTTCCCCTGACTGCTGGGACCCACCAGACGGGCCACCGTATTTCGTGAAAAAACGTTCCCCCCGCTGTCAGCTCGGACCCATCGAAAGTGCCTCCTTATTACGCACAAAAAAATGAATACTCCCCCGGCTAGCTGGGACCCACCTTGGTGGGAGGCTGACTTGTGGGCCTACTAAGTTGACGGGGACGAAGGGCTTTGTCAACTTAGTCAATATGAACGATTCTAGCCCCAGTGACCGTACGATGTCCATCCAACGGCCGTAGTGCTTCTTCAACCTCTGGTCTTCTTGCTCCAGCCGCCCAAAGCAGCGCCGGTCGTGCTGCATGCTCTTGCCTCCCGTGGCCGACTGTGCTGCCGCGGAGGCCTCACCGCCCCCTACTATTCCCACCGCTGGCCAGGCCCTGCGGCGACGGCAGCCTCACACCGCAGCCGAACCAGTGAACCCTCGTACTTCTCTCTGCGCGGGCTTCCACTGCCGCGTCTTCCCCGGCTCCGCGTCGTTCCCTTCCTAGGCCTCGCCGTCGTCCACCGCCGTGGTTCTCTCCATGCGCGGCATGGTCAATGACCGACTTCCATCGGAAGAGTACTGTGCGTGGAGACGCTGACAGTTGGGTCCACGACCGCATCAAGGAAGTGCCTCCTTATTACGCGCAAAATAATTATTCCTCCACCTGACAGCGGGGACCCATCGGACGGGCCACCGTATTTCGCAAAAAAAAAACGTTTGCCCCTGACTGCTGGGAACCACCAGCTAAATCTTCGCACGCAAGGAAGTGCCTGACAGTCGGGACCCACCTGGTCGAAGCATACGTAGCGTTGTCATTCTGGTCATGGACGTGTACGTACATATATACTGGTGGATGTAGAGGCGTGCACGTAGCATGTACACGTACGTACAGCGGCCAGGGTGCAAGAAAGAAAATACGGCCACGTATGTGTACATACGGGCGGGGTCTCGAACGCCTACTCGCGCATACGTACGGCCAGGGCTCGTGTACATGGCTGGGTCAGAACGGAGAAACAGCGTCGTCATCGTGTTCATGGGGAGGCAACGGAATGCGTCGTGTTCATTGGGAGGGCTTGGACGGAACAGGCGATGGAAACGAGGTCTGGCGTACCGCAGAATGGAGGAAACGGCCTTGTGTTCGACCGGCCACATTCGAAACAGGATCCTGTTCATCGGGAGGGGTCTGGCATACCGCAAAACGGAGGAACGGACCTCCTACGGTCGAAACGGGGGTCCTGTTCATCGGGAGGGGTGTGGCGTACCGCAAAACGGACAAAATGGACCTCCTACGGTCGAAACGGGGGTCCTGCTCATCGGGAGGGGTGTGGCATACCGCAAAACGGGACTCCACGGGATACTGTTCATCTCCACCGTCGACCCCCTCCAGCCTCCACGAGTTACTGTTCATCCACCGTCGACCTCCTCCAGCCTCCACCTGCGACTGTTCATCCACGAGCTCCTATTCATCCAGCCTCCACCGCGTGCTACTCCACCAGCTATTGTTCAACCAGCCCTCTCCACGGGCTACTGTTCAACCACCCCTCCACGGGCTACTGTTCATCCTGCCCTCCACCATCTACTGTTCATCCTGCCCTCCACGGGGTGGTCCTGTTCATCCAGCCCTCCACGGGGTCCTGTTCATCCAGCCCCAACCGCCTCGATCGATCGGGGTCCTGTTCATCCAGAGGCAATACTACGGGGTCCTATTCATCCACCCCCACCGGGAACTGTTCATCCAACCCCCCCCCCCCCCCGCAACGCTCACTGTTCATCCAGAGGCAGCATCGATTGGCTTCAGTTAGCAGCATTAGTGAAGGAATCGCTCGATCGGGTTCAGTTAACAGCCATCGATCGACCGCTCGGGTTCAGTAACGCGTAGCCTGCAGTGCAATCGCTCGGGTTCAGTTAGAGCCCAACGCCTCGCTTGGGTTCAGTTAGAGCCAACACCTCGCACACACGCGCGTACGTGTACGAGAGAAACGCGCATCTCTCGGCCCCCGACCTCCCACCATAACCGGGAACTCCTCAAAATTTTCCTCCCCCTCGCTTCTACCACGGGGTTTTCCATCATGGACGGCCCAAAGAATGTCATGCAGCTGCGTCTCCGGCCCGCCCAGGACGAAAAGCCCATTTTCTGTCATAGAAGTAGGAGCCCACCACATCTATGATGATACCAGGTTTTGTCACAATTATCGTCATAGAAGTGTCATATGTATGACAGAAAAAAAATTCGTTCGGCCGAAAATGTCACGAATGTGTCTTTTTTTGTAGTGTGGAAACCTGAGCAGTATCCCAAAACCTCATGGGTTGCTGCAAAGGGACCTTCAGTGGATCCATCTACTTTATCTGGCTTTAATGTGAATCTTCATATTCTTCTGATGAGTCAATTGACTCCAACTATAAACTGTTCAAAAATCAGAACGGTGAAGTATTTGCTAGATATGTTGACACTAACTGCAGGAACGATTCTCCTATGAAGAAAATTTGGGTTCCCAAAAGATGCCTTGAAAATCTTCAGGTGAATGTCATCATGACACCACCTGTGAAGAATAGGAACCCCAGATCAAATTCTTCATATGGACCAAATTCTTCATATGGATCCAAGTCCTCATACGGACCAAACTCCTCACATGGATCAAAGTCCTCATATGAGTATCATCGTGCTAACCCGTCTGTTTTGCAGGGAAGATCTAAGGATTATGGATATGTGCATTATGCTTCAAATCATTATATTCATAAGTCCTCGAAGAATTTCTCTGCTTACTCTTATGCTTACCCTATCCCCTCTTATGTGAAACGAAGTGGATTGACATATATGCCACCCTTCTCTTATGGAGCTCGCAGAATGATGAACTCTTTGCCACCCCTTCAGATGTGGGTGGTGAAGAAAAATAACTAACCTCTTATGCAGGGTCAGGTCTCTAGATGAACTTAATCGTCTGAAGAATTTGCTGGAGACCTGAATATGCTTGAAAGGACGCAAGCTATTCATGAAGAAATGAATTTTCATTTCTCACGTCCTCATACTGCTTTATCTGTTCTATTGCTTGATGAAATTGATCTGATGAAATTGATACCATATTCTTCACTGCTAAAGTATATGAGTTCGTAAGTTGCACTAATTCATCTGCATGATGATCAACCCAAAGCCACTGAGTGGGTCCTCGATAGTGGATGTACAAATCACATGACTGGTGACAAGAGCTTATTGATGGACTCTGCTTTATCTCCATCACATCTGAAGCATATCACCTATGCTGACAAAGGCAAAAGCAAGGTATTGGGTCTAGGTAAGATTGCAATCTCAAAGGATCGACACATGGACAAAGTCATGCTTGTCGAGTCCTTAGGGTTCAACCTCATGTCTGTCTCAATGCTTTGTGATCTTGATATGGTTGTTGTCTTTGGAAAGTATCGTTGTGTTGTGATCATGGAAGCTGACAATTCCAAAGTCTTCGAAGGCTTTAGGAGAGGAGATTTGTATATTGTTGATTTCTCTACAGGACCACAACCTGCTACATGTATACTTGCAAAAGCTTCAGAAGGCTGGCTATGGCATCGACGACTTGGTCATGCTGGCACGAGGAATCTGCACACGCTCGCGGAGAAGAAGCATGTCATTGGCATTGAAAATGTCAAATTCCTCAGGGATCACTTATGAGGAGCCTGTGAAGCTGGAAAGATGATCAAGGTCAAGCATCCAGCAAAGACTATCATGACTACTACTCGACCATTTGAATTGCTTCACATGGATCTCTTTGGCCCTACTCACTATACCACATTTACTAATGTTGCATCTTTATATGGCTTTGTCATTGTTGATGATTATTCTCGATATACATGGGTCCATATTATCACTTACAAAACTGAAGTGCAGGAAGTCTTCAAACGATTTTCCTCGAGGGCTTCAACCAACTTTGGTGTGAAGATCAAGCACATCAGAAGTGATAATGGAACTGAGTTCAAGAACACTGGCCTTGATGACTATCTTGATGAACTTGCTATTACTCATGAGTTATCTGCTCCTTATACTCCTCAGCAAAATGGCGTCGTGGAGCGCAAGAACAGGACTCTTGTTGAGATGGCCCGCACTATGCTGGATGAGTACAAGACGCCTCCTCGCTTCTGGCCTGAGGCAACTGATACTGCGTGCCACATCATCAACAAGGTATATCTTCACAAATTCTTCAAGAAGACAACATATGAACTTCTCACTGACAAGAAACCCAATGTGAGTTATTTCAAACTCTTCGGTGCTAAATGTTGGATTAGAGATCCTCATCACAGTTCTAAATTTGCACCGAAAGCACATGAAGGTTTTATGCTCGGTTATGGTAAGGACTCGCACACCTACAGAGTCTTCAACACCTGTCATCATAAGGTTGTTGAAACTGTAGATGTGCGGTTCGATGAGACTAATGGCTTGCAAAGAGAGCACCTCCCTCCTATGACAAATGAAATACCTCCTGAGGAATCTATTAAGTTCAAGGATACCGAGGATGTCATTCCTACTGAAGAATCTGCTGAAGAAGTCATTCCAGAACATGAAGAACGTCATGTTGATGCACCTGAGGAAAATGGTACTGGAGAAAATACTGATCAAATTCCTGAACGACAACTCGCTCATCCTCACGTTGCAAATGAAGTGCAAATTGGGAAAAATCATCAGTGACATCAACATTCCAGGTCCTCTCACACGCTCAAGAGCTTCACATTTATCTAACTTTTGTGGGCACTTTGCTTTCGTCTCTATCACAGAGCCCACTAAGGTAGATGAAGCATTTCTGGAGCCTGAGTGGATTCAAGCTATGCAAGAGGAATTACATCAATTCGAGCTCAACAACGTCTGGGAACTGGTCGAACGTCCAGATCCTCGCAAGCACAATATCATCGGCACAAAGTGGATCTACCACAACAAGCAAGATGAAAATGGCCTTGTGGTGAGGAATAAGGCACGACTTGTAGCTCAAGGCTACACACAGGTTGAAGGAATTGATCTCGATGAAACTTTTGCACCTGTTGCTAGACTTGAAGCTATTCGCATATTACTTGCTTATGCTAACCATCATGATATCATCTTATATTAAATGGATGTGAAAAGTGCATTCCTCAATGGTAAGCTTGAGGAAGAAGTATATGTTGCTCAACCCCCAGGTTTTGAAGATCCAAAGCATCCTGACAAAGTCTTCAGACTCAATAAGGCCCTCTATGGCCTCAAGCAAGCCCCACGGGCGTGGTATGATACTTTGAAGGAATTCCTCATGAAGAAAGGCTTCAAACCCGGTTCACTTGACCCAACTCTTTTCACTAAATCTTATGATGGTGAACTGTTTGTGTGCCAAATTTATGTTGATGTCATCATTTTTGACTGTACCGACCAACATTATACTGATGAATTTGGTTATATGATGAGGGAGGAATATGAAATGTCTATGATGGGAGAATTGAAATTCTTCTTAGGTCTTCAAATTCATCAACAACGCAATGGCATATTCATATCTCAGGAGAAATACCTCAAGGATGTACTAAGGAAATTCGGCATGCAAGATTGCAAAGGAGTCAAAATCCGTATGCCCACAAATGGTCATCTATGCACTAATGAAAATGGTATTGACTTCGATCAAAAGGTACACCGCTCCATGATTGGTTCTTTATTGTACTTATGTGCATCTAGGCCAGATATTATGCTTAATGTTTGCATGTGTGCCCGATTTCAAACTACACCGAAGGAGTCACACCATAAGGTTGTGAAGCATATTCTTCGATATCTAGCTTACACACCAACACTTGGATTGTGGTATGATACGTCTCCAACGTATCTATAATTTTTGATTGCTCCATGCTATATTATCTACTGTTTTGGACATTATTGGGCTTTATTATACACTTCTATATTATTTTTGGGACTAACCTACTAACTGGAGGCCCAGCCCAGAATTGCTGTTTTTTGCCTATTTTAGGGTTTCGAAGAAAAGGAATATCAAACGGAGTCCAAACGGAATGAAACCTTCGGGAACGTGATTTTTGGAACAAACAAGACCCAGGAGACTTGGACCCTACGTCAAGCAACCAACAGGGAGGCCACGAGGTAGGGGGCGCACCTACCCCCCCAGGCGCGCCCTCCATCCTCGTGGGCTCCCTGTTGCTCCACCGACGTACTTCTTCCTCCTATATATACCTACGTACCCCAAACGATCAGATACGGAGCCAAAACCCTAATTCCACCGCCGTAACTTTCTGCATCCATGAGATCCCATCTTGGGGCTTGTTCCGGAGCTCCGCCGGAGGGGGCATCGATCACGGAGGGCTTCTACATCAACGCCATAGCCTCTCCGATGAAGTGTGAGTAGTTTACCTCAGACCTACGGGTCCATAGTTATTAGCTAGATGGCTTCTTCTCTCTTTTTGGATCTCAATACAAAGTTCTCCCCTCTCTTATGGAGATCTATTCGATGTAATCTTCTTTTGTGGTGTGTTTGTTGAGACCGATGAATTGTGGGTTTATGATCAAGTTTATCTATGAACAATATTTGAATCTTCTTTGAATTCTTTTATGTATGATTGGCTATCTTTGCAAGTCTCTTTGAATTATCAGTTTGGTTTGGCCTACTAGATTGATCTTTCTTGCAATGGGAGAAGTGCTTAGCTTTGGGTTCAATCTTGCGGTGTCCTTTCCCAGTGACAGTAGGGGCAGCAAGGCACGTATTGTATTGTTGCCATCGAGGATAACAAGATGGGGTTTTTATCATATTGCATGAATTTATCCCTCTACATCATGTCATCTTCCTTAAGGCGTTACTCTATTCTTATGAACTTAATACTCTAGATGCATGCTGGATAGCGGTCGATGTGTGGAGTAACAGTAGTAGATGCAGGCAGGAGTCGGTCTACTTGTATTGGACGTGATGCCTATATACATGATCATACCTAGATATTCTCATAACTATGCTCAGTTCTGTCAATTGCTCAACAGTAATTTGTTCACCCACCGTAAAATACTTATGCTCTTGAGAGAAGCCACTAGTGAAACCTATGGCCCTCAGGTCTATCTTCATCATATTAAATCTTCCAACACTTAGTTATTTACTTTGCTTTTATTTTACTTTGCATCTTTATCATAAAAATACCAAAAATATTATCTTATCATATCTATCAGATCTCACTCTCGTAAGTGACCATATAGGGATTGACAACCTCTTATTGCGTTGGTTGCGAGGATTTATTTGTTTTGTGCAGGTGCGAGGGACTCACGCTTAGCCTCCTACTGGATTGATACCTTGGTTCTAAAAAACTAAGGGAAATACTTACGCTACTTTGCTGCATCACCATTTCCCCTTCAAGAGAAAACCAACGCAATGCTCAAGAGGTAGCAAGAAGGATTTCTGGCGCCGTTGCCGGGGAGGCCTACGCAAAAGTCAACATACCAAGTACCCATCACAAACCCTTATCTCCCCCATTACATTATTTGCCATTTTCCTCTCGTTTTCCTCTCCCCCACTTCACCCTTACCGTTTTATTCGCCCTCTCTCTCTATCCTCCCTTTCTTTCTCTATTTGCCTCTTTTTGCCTATTTCTTGTTTGCTTGTGTGTTAGATTGCTTGCTTGTCACGATGGCTCAAGATAACACTAAATTGTGTGACTTTACCAATACCAACAACAATGATTTTATTAGCACTCCGATTGCTTCTCTTACCGATGCTGAATCTTGTGAAATTAATGCTGCCTTGCTGAATCTTGTCATGAAAGATCCGTTTTCCGGTCTTCCTAGTGAAGATGCCACTAACCATCTAAATAGCTTCGTTGATTTGTGTGATATGCAAAAGAAGAAAGATGTGGATAATGATATTGTTAAATTGAAGCTATTTTCTTTTTCGCTTAGAGATCGTGCTAAAGCTTGATTTTCGTCTTTGCCTAAAAATAGTATTGATTCGTGGAATAAGTGCAAAGATGTTTTGGAGGCCAGGCTTGCTGGAGTGGGAGGTGTTGCACGCTCACCTTCAGCCTTCATCGGAGCTTGGTGCAAACCGGTTCGTGGTGTTACCGACTCGCTAGTTGCGGAGGCCATGGCACTCCACGAAGGCGTTGTTTTTGCAAAGCTTCGAGGCTTTGAGCGAGTACAGATGAAGACTGATAGCAAAGATGTAGTGGATCTCTGAAACTCGCGCCGTTCTTTGCGCTCCCTCGTAGCGCCATTGTTATTAGATATTGAAGAGCTAGCAGCTTCTTTTTCTTCTTTTGATATTCTTCATGTAAAGAGGCATTCAAATGTTCCGGCCCACCTTTGTGCAAAACATGCAAGCACATTGGAGGTGACGGAGTGTTGGATGAACTCTCCCCCTAGACTTCTGGTTACTAGCCTTATGGCGGACAGTGCCAGAGCTCGGCTGATTGAATAAAGCTCTTCAGTTCCATGCAGAAAAAAAAGATTATGCATGCAGATAGCTAGCACGAGTCGTCGTCACGCCCCTTCAAATTTCCCTTGGCTTTGCTTAACGGTGATCCTTGCTTGCCAAATAGAGATACACGATCGTACATGCCTGAGTAGAGCAGCAACACATCCAACGACAAACTGACCTGCTGCCTAACTAGCTAACTAGATCCTGCCTATTTCGTGCCTGATCGTATCTCCGGTCGATCCATGAGATGAGCCACGTGCGAAAATGCAATGCACTTCAAACTTTGCTCTTGCTTATGCGTCCGGGATCTCTAGACTACAGAGTATCGTCATCGACCAGTTTGGTACTTCCGGTTGGTACAAGTATACTACTTCCTCCGTTCCTAGTGTCAAAAACGGTCTTATATTATGAAATAGAGGGAGTATCATTTAATGCCATACATCACTGAATTAGAAAGACATGGATGTACGTGATAAATATGAAGACCATGACCAGTCGATAATGAAATTACATGACTACACAATGGGACCTAGTACTTACTGGCAAGCCACAAACTTTTCACTCAGATGCGCCGCCACCTCAACATTAGGATTCAACATTCCTACATCCGCCACTGTAGGTTGGACAAAATATAGGAAGCGCCGAAGCTAGGCAGCAATGGAGGGTGTCGCGTCAAAGTCAAGGGGTGAGGCGACATCGAAGGGTGACGACGTGATTGTGTGAAGCATGGTTGATTGGTTCTAGATCGATAGAAATCCAAAGGCAAAGGTTGCATACAACCAAATAAGGGAGCTCCTCAGCGCTTCAAGTGTCACCTGGTGAACCAACGCTCATGGAATGCTCCCGCAGGCCGCGGCTCAAATCAAATTATACTCATTTGTTAGCTAGCTTCACTGGTTTGATTTTTGAGCTCCTGGTCGGCTCGTTCCCATACTATTCGGATGGTGGATTTCAGGGGAAAATCGACCCTCCGGTTTTCTGTACGTAAAACAATTCAGAAATTCAATAAATGTTCGTAGATTTGAAGAAAGCTCGTAAATTGTAAAAAATGTTCATTAATGTGAAAAAGTTCACAAATTTGAAAAATGTTCATGAATTTGAAAATTTCAATTGGTTCTCATTAATGCTCCTCTTCAGTTTTTTTCCTTTGGTTCTCTTTCTTTCAATTTCAATTGGTTTTCTTTTCCTTTTTTGAACACATGTGTAATTATTTCATACACATTTAATTGCTTTGCATTCATCCGTAATATTTTATATACACATATAAATTTTCTAAATACATGATTAACTTTTTTTAAATGTAAATGTCAACTTTTATTCATACACATTGTACATTTCATATACATCTATTTTTAAACAGGTTTATCATTTTTCAAATGCATGGTTATTTTTTAAATACAGGTTTTGAACTTTTTTCCAATGCATGTTGAAAAAAATTGAATGATACGAAACATTTCTTTAGACTATGTGAATATAGGGTGTGACTTGGTCTCAGTCGACTAAGACCAAACCAAATCTTCATCAAGTGACATAACATGTAAGAAAGTTTTTTTTGCACGGACTTCAAGTGCAAGATCTCGCGAGTATAGCATCGACGCAGACATAACCAAGTCTCTTTGTCTTAGTTGACTAAGATTTAGCAAAACTGATTAATATTTAATTATAAGAGTAATATTTTGAATTCCATTGACCAATTAATTTCACAATTTCTAACACGTGTAGATGACAACGAGAACAACAACAATAACAAAAAGAATAGTAATAATAACAATATAGGTAGAAAAATCTAACCATGCAAAACGTGCCATGCCGCACTCTTACCTATTATGTCACTCTCTTTTTTTTCTAGATAAACCTCACTGGAAATAAGGAATTCTGCTTTAAAACGTGAGCAACTCCTAGCTAGAGAGGCAAAACATTACTACCGCCAAAGTGGAGCGCATAGGAACCAGCCGGAGGCAGTGTGGGGGTGTAGGCAAAAGAAAGAAGTCCATATAACACCCTAGGATTTCACAAACCGGCCAGTTTACCCACTAAGTTTTAAAACCGGGTATCTAACCCCCAGTTCATTCCTAAACCAGGCGAATCACCCCCTAGCACGGATCAGAGTGGTTTCGTGGGCGGTTTTGTTGACATAGCAAGATGCAGCTCGTTTCTGATCTACACCCGGCCTTGTCCACATCCTCCTCCGGGCACGAGCGGCGTTGTGCCACTCGCGGTGCTCACCGAGTCCCATTCTTGTAATTGTGTGCATCTCGACGCCACCCTCCACCTCCACGTCTCCAGGTTATCATGCACACTCGGAAGGCATCCTCTCCATTAGGCGGACGACATTGTCGAACCTGCCGCTCCGGCCCGGCGCATGCCCCCGGGGTTCGAGGGATCCTTCTGGACGTCTACACCGTCACATCCGTGCTGCGCAGTCGCGGCTGCGCGCTGGGGTGCACCCACCAGTACAACCCGCCAGCTGACGCAAGTTCTGGCAAGAGATCATCCATGCACTACCATCGACCAGTGGCTCTTGTACTCAAGCTCTCTGAGGTGGACGGTGGTGGGGCGGTCGAGGTCGTCTACGATGGTGACAAGCAGGACATGGGTGCGGGAAGCAGCGAGGAGCAGGAGCGTGTCGCCGGCGAGGCGCACGTATTTGTGGATGTTGTCTCGCGCGTGAACGCAAGCTCAGCCGAAGATAATACACAAGTATATAGCTGCTGGATCGATTCCCTCCTCGACAAGCACACACGTACACACAAGACAACTACACAAGTACGTGCCACCAAGTCTGAGACGGACATGATCACAATTCACACAACCTAATCATGTTTAGCTCTAATAACCAATGGTGGATGTCGAGTTGTCGACAGCTGCCGGCGGCAGCCGCAGGCGGCACGGGTGCCAGCTCACTAGCTCAGTAGGCGACGGCGCAGTGTTGTCCCGGAGAACGACGAAGCGGACGCTCGTCGGCAATAGGCTGCCGAGGCGACTACGGTACGACAGCGCACGAGAAACTGCAAGCCGAGATTGCATGCGAGCCAAACCACAGTCGGTGTGCTTGCTTTCTGGAGCACGATGCCTAACGAGGAGCTGGTGCTTCACAAGGAGCCGGGAGCCTTGCCAATTTGCCATCCCATTACACACCATTATTTTTTACCGGAGGCGGAGGCCGATGAAAGGCGATTCGTGAACCACAGGCTGAGCTTCCTCGTGGCGGGCTGCTGGCTGGTGCTGCTGCCTACCGGTGCCTGAATGACGCAAGTGGTTTGGGTACGATGACCTGAGCAACATGCGACGGGAGAAAGCTGGGCGGAGGAACTGTATCGACGAGACGACGACCTCGCACCCACAACCTTTCCACTTCACCAAAACCGCCTGAAAAACCACTCTGATCGGTGCTAGGGGTGATTCATCTGGTTTAGGAAAATACAGGGGGTTAAATACCCGGTTTTAAACCTTAAGAGGTAAACAGGCCGGTTTGTGAAATCATAGAGGGTTAAGTGAACTTCTTTCCAGGCCCCATGGAGGAGCCAGCCGGTCAGTGGTACAAGTTCGTTCCGTTAACAAGCCATCAGCGACCAAGGTTGATGTACCCACGATGGCATAACTTAGTCAGCACTTCTGTCATGAGTTAATGCTAACTGAGTTATGCCACCATGGGTACATCAACCTTGGTCGCTGATGGCTTGTTAACGGAACGAACTTGTACCGCTGATCGGCTGGCTCCTCCACGGGCCCTGTATAAACGAGCAGCTTCTTCATCCCCACAAGTCGGAGTTCTGTCATGCACGCACTGCTGCTCCCGATCTCGTGAGCGTAGAGGGTTCCATTGGGCTCTTGCAGCAACAAGTGCCCCCGTTGCAGGGCGTGCGCGGCCGGCAGGCGGCGCCCGAACAGGCGGCCCAGTCTATGGTGGCTTACGTTGTAGCGCACGCCGGTGATCTTGTGCGGCAAGCCGGTGATGTTGCGCGGCCAGCAGCCGTCCTCCCACTCACCGTACCACGTGATTTGGATGCCGCATAGGCCCAGCTTCTTTGCCCCCTGGTATCTGCAGCAGATCTGCGTCGCCGGCATCTGGCCACGGACCTGCAGCAGCGGCTCGTCCGCCGACGTGATCTCCTCCGTCGCCAGGTCGAAGCGCGCGTTCTTGGAGGCTCCGCCCGCCGTTATGCCAAGCCAGTACACCGCGCCGTCGCCGCACGCCGGGTTCTTCTCCACAAAGCCGCCGTCCTTGTTGCAGGGCACCTCGTGCAGCGCAGTGTCGATACGCACGGCCCTCCACCCCTGCTTGTCCGCGCCCACGGTGTGCACGTGCAGCCCCTTCTCCACAAACACGCCGTCCTCCTTGCTGCTCGGCGGAGCGCCAAACTTATAACGGTGCACGTGCACGATCTTGTACTGCCTCGTCGCGGAGTCGAAGCCGAAGCAGTACTCGCGCCAGGTCTTGCTCCCATGCTTCGCCGGCGACAGCGGCACGCGGATCGACGCGCCGGACAAGGGGTCCACCACCTTGATGCCGTCGTGCTCGTGGAAGAAGCAGAGCAGGGTGTTGCACGTGCCCAGCAATATCGCCGATCTGTCCACCGTGAACCTAGCCGCGAGCCTCCACTGCTCGTCGAAGAGGAAGCCATGGCCGAGCGTCTCCGCGACGCCGCTGGCCCCCGCGTCACATCCCTTGTAGAAGGCGATGGTGTGGGTTGGGGCGCGCCGCGAGCAGAGCTTGTGCGCATCCGTGATGATGTCGCGCCAGAGCTTGCAGACGCGGCGCAAGCGACGGAGATGGAAAGCCGGGAGGCGCAGCAGGATCTCCGCTTGGACGTGCCGCGGGAGGTACGCCCAGGTGGTCGTGGCATCACCACCGGCCGTTTTCTGCATATTGGAACCACGAAGCAACCCGGCTGCCCTAACCCTAATTAAGGTGCCTATTTCTGACGTACTATATGTTCGTGAACTGCTGTAGAAAATAATCACGACGTGTAAAATCGTGTAGGTTTAGGACTTATCTTTTTTTGGAAAGGGCGAAGATGATTTTTTATGAACATAGTACAAATGTAAATGCTCATATACATGTGCATATACTTACCCCTATGAACGCACGCACGTACACTCTACCTCTATAAGTACATCTGAAAGACTGAGGCGGCATATCATTTTGAAATTTACGAAGTAATCGTAGACACCTCGTCATTGACGGAAACGTCTCCTCGGCAGAAATCCTAAAATAAATCTAGAAACAAATGCAAGCATCAGGATTTGAACCGTGGTGGGCTGAAGGTACCACAGCCCCTCTAACCATCCAACCACAAGTTGTTTCGCCTTTTTTACGATGACTGGGAAGTACTCGGAGTACTGTCCAGAGTCCAGACCCGTCTGATTTTTATTAGCCGTCGGATCTGTTGGGGATTAAAAATGGTTAAATTTAATTTGTTTAATCTGAGAAAAACCATGTCTAATCAATCCGGATCGAGATCAAGTCCTCGTCCTATCCTCGTGAGTGTCAAGTTACCAAAGAAAACCCCAAGTCTCCAAGGCAAAACATCTTCAAGAAGGAAAATCCGGCTGCATGCTGACGTTGGCAAATCCAACCAAAAGTCAAGCCGGAGGCTATGATCGTAAGGCCCATTTATCCCGGTTCATAAGGCCCATCTGTCCCGGTTGAGGAACCGGGACTAAAGGGTCGTTACTAATGCCCTAGGCCTTTAGTCCCAGTTCTTATACTAACCGGGACAGATGGGCCACCACCACCACGTGGCCGCTCTGGTGACCCGGGCATGAGGGCCTTTGATCCCAGTTGGTGTGCTACTAACCGAGACCAATAAGTTTCCACGCGTCAGCATTTCAGGGGCTGTTTTTTTTGTTTTGAAAGGAGGTGGTTTAGGGGTTTTGGGGGTTAATTTAGGTTGGTATAGGTAGCTAATAGAGAGATGTGCCCTCTCTTATCTCCGTACTACTGCTACTGCTATGCCTAAACATGACTTAGATTGAAGTGAGGCAACATGTGGTGCATGTCAAAAGTAATACTAATCCTAACTTGATCAAGTTTGGATTGTACTACTTTCGACATGCACCACATGCATGTTGCCTTCACTTCAATCCAATCCACGTTCATTTCACCCGCTGATATATAATAACTCTTCATGCTTGCATCATGCATCATCATATATAATAACAAGTCTACTAATCATCATCATACAACTTCTACTCGTTATTAATAACAAGTCATACGATCATCATCCTCATAGAAATCGAACCAACCCTACTTAATTGTTATTAGCACATGATCATCAGTATTAGGTAGGACCTAAATACCCTCTTTAAGGTAAAATAGCATAAAACAATATAGACCCTGACTCTCCATTATGGAGAATGGAGATCATCCTGTCTCCAATTCTTGCGCTTCGCTTCCTTTTGCTTTCAAGAACCTCCTTACGACTGTCCATACATGTTTTCCATTCTTTGATTTGCATGTCTCCATTCCTTTTAGAAATCTGGTATGGACAGTTGAGATTCGTAGGATGACCTGGCTGTATGTTCAAAACATTAAGGCTACCTTTCTGATACATCAAATGAGGCTACCTTTCTGATACATCAAATGATGGTGTGCTCAAGTTGAGAAACCAAGTATTGGGGCATTTCTAGAGTTCAAATAGCATCTACAATTTATGTGAACGTGTTTTTTTTGTGTGCGTTGGTTGGTTGTGTGCATCCTACCTATACAGCGACAGGGTATATGCTTATTATGTTTGTATCCTCTTAATACTTTATTTTGAGTCAATAAAATTCATCACTTGTCAAAAACTACATGACCCGACGCTAAAAAGCGTGTGGTTCTCTCCCTTAAGAAAAGCTAGCGTTGTTTGAATAGAATCGATTGTTTTCGTATTCTAAAGAAAAATGTCTATCCATTATTTTGGATTCTGTAAATATATTGTTGAAAAAAGCAGATGTCAAAATATTCCAGAAAAGCTCACGTATGCAAGAAATATTCATGAATTTTAAAAATGTTCAAAGTTTTTGAAAAATAATCACGATTTTAAGAATGACCAAACATTACAAAATCGTTCCTGAATTTTTATATAATATTGACAAATTATCAACATAATTGTGAATTTTAAAATATGTTCATGAAGTGAAAATGAAAGTCGGGAAAACAAATCCCGAAGAAGAAAGTGAAAAGAACAAAAGTATTGATAAAATAGGTTGAAAATCCAGGAAAAAGAATAAATAAATAACAAAGAAAAAAATCATAAAATATGATTGTTTTAATAACTCCAGAGTTGTTTCACTTATGAAGAAAACCGGTTGTTTCAGGCTTAGAAAGAAAAAATGTCCATCCATTTTTTTTATATTTTGAAAATATATTGTTGCAAAAAGAAAATGTTCAAAAATTACATCAATAAGTTAACCAATGAATAAAAATATTCAGCATTTTTAAACAATATTCATGATTTTTAAGAAGTCCACAAATTACAGAATAATTGTTCCTGAATTTTTAAATAATATTCATAAATCATTAAAATTATTCATGATTTTTAAAAAATGTTCATGAAGTAAAAATGAAAGTTGGGAAAACAAATCCTGAAGAAGAAAGTGAAAGAAAGAAAATGAATGAAAAAACCGGTTGAAAATCCTGGAGAAAAAGAAATGTTATCTTTTTCATGAAAACAGTTGGTTTAAAAAGCATCCTCTTATCTGGCGACCGTTCGCTGGGAGGGAGTGACATTTGCGAACGTTTTGATAACATTTTTAGTTGGTTGGGTGATGACAGTTTCTTCAGAAAAGCATGACATTTTCTAAAATGAAGGCTCAAAATTATCATCCACTCAGAAAACTGCATGTTGTTTTGAAGAAACTATCAACCCCGATACAACTAAAAAAACCATGTGTCACAGCGAATAGCCAGTTAGCTCTTCCGTTTTAAAAAGGACAGTTCCAGTCAATCTTCAGAATATACGAGACACATCAGCACTTACTAACACATATGCTTCTCATTATCGACAATCATTATGCACAACTTGACATCAATCAGCACAATGCTGTGAAATCCACACGTTCAATCAACACCCCAACGCATGTATCCTTTTTGGGGCATGAGCATGACCCGATCTTAGCTATCGTGAAGCAACCAACCAGTCCGGTCGGTTCACTATTGAACTCCCTAGGGTCGCCCCTTTATCTCGCATTCAGCGAGACAGTAGGAACCCTCGCTGAAGGGTGGAATGAGTTGCGCCGGCCAAGGCGCGCGGGAACAACATCCTCTATTTTTTTACGTTTTTTTATTATTATTGCTTCCATTTCTACTATTGATTTACTTCCAAACATTTTAAATAAGTAAATTAAAAAATCACTCTACATAAAACATCCAGAAAATATTGATCAAGCATATGAAAATGTTACGTGTGTATAAAGAAAATGTTTATCACATATATGGAATTGTATGTACAAAAATGATATGTGTATGAGATAATTTGATCATGTATTCAAAATAGGTTAATCAATCATTTGAAAAAAATGTGAATAGTGTTTTAAAAATGTTAATCAAGCATTTGGAAAATGATAAATTTGTATAAAAAAATGTTAACCATTTCTTAGAAAATGGGCATGTATATAAAAATATAAATCAAGCATTTAAAAAATGTTGAAAAAGTATTTCAAAATGTTAATAAAGCATTTGGAAAAAATCGAACAAGTATTTCAATAATGTCAAATGTGTCTAGAAAAAATGTTGACCGTGTATTAAAAATGATGGGAAAAAATAGATCGTGTATATAACAATGTTAATCAAGCAAAAAAATAGAGTTTGGATTTTTTTTTAATAAAACATTTGAAAAATGTTAAATGTGTTTAGAAAAAAATGTTGACCATGTGTTCAAAAATCTTTAATATTGTATTTAATAAATGTTAATCAAGCATTTGAAAAATCTTAAATGTGCATAGAATTTTTTTGACCATGTATTAGAAAATGTTAATCTTGTATTTGTAAAATGTTTAGAAAAATGTTAAACATGTAATTTGTATTGGAAATATGTTTAACATGTATTAGAAAATTGTTATTTCTTTTAGTGGAAATTTTTTTGTTGACATATAAAAAATATGTAGAATGAAAACCAAAAACTAAAAATCAAAAAGGAACATAGGAAACCAATAAAAACAAATAAAAAAAGAAAAAAGAATTAAAAACGTAGAATAAAAAAGAAAGCGAAATAAATAAAAAATGGGGAAAACCGGCTCAAATTGCCTCAGTAGGTCGCGGCCCTACTACTTACCGCAAACGGGAAGTGGGCGGAGTGGCCAGCAGCGCTGGCCATCTCCTTGGAGAGCAGGGATTGATCCCTGGGTTCTCCCCTATTCCTTCTCTTTTTCGTGGATGGGGCGGCCCTATTACTGTAGATGCTTCAATGAGACATCATACCGTCTCACTGAATGCGAGATATAGTCGTTGTGGTAACGATGTTTTTTTTAACAATCACCGGGGGGGAGCATCCAACCAGAATACATTACTCAAAACGCCAAAGGTGAGGTTACAAGAGTGCGCTAGCATGCAGGTAATTAAAGTTATTGGCGCCAAGACACGACAACCCCCTTTTTATGAGAGAATCCAAAGGTCCGGTCCAGAAGGAGAAATCATATACAAGATTCAAAATCGTAGTCCTAGTCGTGTCATCCTCATTTCGATCTTATCATGGTCTATAGCCCTAATAGACACTTCAACATTCCCAACATTTTTTCTCATAGTTGCACCAAATAATATGATTTAAATAGGACGATGCATGAGCCAAGAAAAGAAACGGACGGTTTGGATTGAGCATCTACCCGCAGGAGCACCAAGACCGCGCTCTGCTTGGCGCCACACTCCCGCCATCGCGCCCCCGCCAACAGCACCGTGCCATATGTTTGCCACCTGGTGCTGCTGCTGCTGTTCCGCCGCAAGGTTTTAGAATGCCGCGGCCGGCGAGGGTGAGGACCGCCACATATATAGCCGTGGCAGCGCGCGGGCGACGTCATTCCGTGGACTATCAGACGAAATCTTGTCCTGACAGATTAAAATACGGCACATGGTGCCATTTTTTTCTTCCTAAAGTTGTTGCTACGTCACATATAGCTATAAAACGGATGAATATATAGGCCCGTTCTCGCATTTGGTTTTGCAGAAAACCAGACTCCTTTGGTGAGAACCCAAGCACAAAACGTGATTGTCTTCTAGAACCCCGTGGGAGAAGTTGCGTTCGTGGAGACAGCGACGCCTGGGTGCCTGCCGACCTGCCCGCCAAGTCCAACCACCGGCTGCGCTTGGGCAAACACATTCGGGCCAAGTTGCAGTTGCAAACCCCCACGACCGACGTCAGGATCAGATGCTGATTTTGATTAGGGAGGGAAGGAGGGAAGGGATCGAGACAGCAAGTCGACGTGATTCACGCGCGCATCGTCCTAGTCACGAAAACAAGAGATGCCACGACCCAATTTTCATTTCAGATTCCTCTCTTGCTTCCACGTCGAATCATCTCAGCCGGACGAAAAAACTAGTCTAGAAAAGTGGTTCCTCTTTCTGGTCCGGTGCACAGCGACGGGCGTGATGGGAGCAGCGACCCCTACGTGCCTACCCTACTGTTTCCAAGCAGCTGTCCGTCTGCTGACCGCTTATTCAGTCAGTTGTCGCCTGTCCTCTCGGCCGGCCTCAGCAGAGTCGTAGGAGTATAGCTCGTGTGTGGTCAAACCACGCCCATCCTATCGGGGGATCGGCCGATGCTTCTCGCGCGCGCCACGAGGATGATGTGCCCACAGATCGACCTTACGATTGACAAGCGTCAGTCACGTCGTTGAACGATCGAGCACCGAGTTGACAACTAGTACTAGGACGTTGCTTTTGCGCCAGGATGTTTTGATTGCATTTTTGTTCCGTTATCCTTTTCTTTCTGTGGGTGCGTTGATACGCGGTCATCAAGAATTTAGGCGTACCGACGGTAGTTGCGAGGAAGGTTGGTTTCGGATCGATTCATGTATTTATTTTACTGCAATCGTATAATGAAATGCTTGTATGCAGAGTTCGAAGGTATTTCTCCTTCCAAAAAAAAAAAGAAAACAAATGTCTTTTTCTTTCTGCAAAAAAAAAACCCAGATCGGTACAACGATTATTAATAAGTAATAAGCACCGAAAATATAGTAGAAATAACATTCAGGACCCTACACCACCGAACGATCACTATCGTTACCAGAACAAGCCGTCAAAGCGCCTTTGTCGTTACTACCCTACCCGAGCCCGTTTGACCTTGTTGGTGACATTGGGCAACTTTTTGTGCATGTGCCTCTAAGGACCGACGTTCCAGAGCCGCATTTGTCGCCATTAAACCCTTGAAACGATCTAAAGCGTCTAACACCAAATTTTATCATCGGGTACACGCGACAAGAAATCCTGACCTCGCTGCCGCAACAAGACGGCACAAATCTACGTGAACTCCGTCCTGATGAAGGAACTCGAAATGGAACAGACTTCGAAAGACCGGCTTGTATATGAAATGCCGCCATCTGCCCGGAAGACCCTATGAGAAAAAAGAAAAACATAACTCAAACTAGTAGCCGGAGCCGAGGCCCTGGGTTCCCCTTCAGGCCACCGGACGCCTAAGCGGCCAAAAGAGGGCAAGTGGATCCATGGGATCGGCAAATATCGCTTGGAGTTCCATCTTTTGATGGCGGAACCCGTTCTTTTTATGGGGCCGTATGAAATAGCAATAGGAATTTTGCTTGGGTTCGGGTACAAGTGTTCTTTACACAAAGAGCGTTGACATTCAAGTAGGATGCACGGCGTCCTGTTCCTAATAACCGTAAAAGTTGTTGCGAAGCAGAGCGATGTCCCCGCTCCTCTGAATCTGAAGAAGAAAAGGAGATACTCGCTAGTAAAATACTCCTATTTGGGTTGAGTTGGTTCTCAAGGCACGAACAAACTTGGAGAACACACTGCACGCACATGTTAACACCAGGGTTGTGTTGACCTGATCACACCAGTACGTGTTGTCCCACTGCCAACTTCGTTGACTCTCTATGATGCTTGCAGAGAAGTACGCGGTAGTCGGTTACCGATCTCCGCGTCTCAAAATAAGTGTCGCTAATTTAGTACAACTTTGATATAAGTGTCGCTGATCTAGTACAACCTTGGGGTGAGTGTCGCTGATCTATTGTACTAGATCGGGAGACGACCGAAACTTTGGGGAGCTGCCTTTGCCTTCACCATCACCGGCCTGCTGCGATGTCTATGTGGTTCTTCGTCATCACAGATCACTCACAGGCACGTCCAGGTGCAGTTCTATCCAAAACCGCCCGTCCCTGTCCCGCCTCACAAAAGCAGCCACCGCACTAGGAAAAATAATCAAATCGTTCGCACCTCCCCATCATCCAAATCGCATCCCTTCTCCTCCTCCTACACGTACGTCCCCCAGCTGGAGCCAAAATCCGCGTTTCATTCGTGAGCTCTTCTTCTTCCGTCCGTGTGTGGCCTCAAAAGCTGAACCCAGCTCGCGCTTGCTCCGATCGTTCGTGAACTCTTCTTGCGTGCGTGCGTGGCCCGAAAGCTTAGCTTTGCCGCTCTGGTGCTTCGATCATGGCGGGCGTGGCCGTGGCGCGGCCGCTGCTGCTTCTGCTGCTGGCCGTCGTCGGGCTTCCGGCGGCCGTGGGGCTCGGGGTGAACTGGGGCACGATGGCGTCGCACCAGCTGCCGCCCAGCACCGTGGTGCAGATGCTGCAGGACAATGGCATCAAGAAGGTGAAGCTGTTCGACGCGGACGCGGAGCCGCTGGGCGCCCTCGCCGGCTCCGGCATCGAGGTCATGGTGGCCATCCCCAACAACATGCTCGACATGATGACCGACTACGACACCGCCAGGGAGTGGGTGCACAAGAACGTCAGCGCCTACAACTTCGGTGGCGGCGTCAACATCCGGTCAGCACCTCCACTCCTCCTCAATCCATGATGATCCTCTTCTTTCTTCCTCTTCGATTCAGAATCTCGCATGGCCTCTCTGCTTATTCTGTTTTCATGCTTGTTCATCGATGCTTCTGTTGTCATCAACTCATCATGTTATAATTGCAATTTTAATTACTCCCACCGTCTCAAATTAAGTGTCTCAACTTTGTACAGAGTTCAGACACTTATTTTAAGACGGAGAAAGTATTTGATAGTGATGTTCATATTCTTATTCTTCCTTTAAATGTGCATATTGTGAGTTTACGATATACTCGATACATATTTATTAACCTTCTTGATTTGTGTACAATGATAGTACTATTCATGTCCTGATTCTAGATCTCAATTTCCTTTTTCCTCTTCCAAAAGCTTGAGCCTGAAGCATGCGGCCCAAAACCTTTATCTTGTTTGATAATCCATTCACAGTGGGTGCCTAAAATACTCACCGTAGGTATAGGACGATGTGGATATCCAATTTGCTGATCGTCCCTGCCTGACTCGTTCACTGGAAGCTTTCTTGTCAGCAAAGTGGCAACCTTGGCATGGCACGCATCAGCTTATTGCAACATAAAGCTACCTACACATACCCATCGCATATTTGCGTCTGTCCTGCCCAGTTGGTGCGTGAAGAATCTAACTTTCGGCACTTATCTGCTAACTTGTTCTTGGATGGAAAATTCTTTCTTTTCTTGAAAGATCGATAGAAATTTCTGAAAACGATCTGTCATGCGCACTGGTGAACCCACGTGGATCGATCACCCCACTGAATTCTTGTCGCCTAAAAGTGATTACTTATCTTATTGCTAAAAAGCAGCGAGCGCCCTTGATCTGATTTCAGTGGCCCTTCTTGGCGCCCACTAGACACCCACCAAGTCCTTAACACATATTCTCAAAAAAAAAAAAAGTCCTGGACACATTTTTTTTCTGCGACATGGGCACAAACTGTTTCGTGCAAAGTTTTTTAAGAACTGCTTTCTTTCTTCCATGCAATTTTGCCCTGTCCCTGTATCATGCCTGAAATTTTGTTTGCGGGTGAACTAGCCGTCGCGACTGAAAACTATCCTCTGTTAGTGTTGCTTGTCAGCATCTTTGTTGTGTAGAGGCCGGGTGTTTCTTGATCATGCTTTGTATCCGCTTGATGCTATATTTTGAGTTAATAAAAACGTCTTTTATTAGAAGAAAATAAATCATCTGGGTTAATAACATCATTTATTCAAATTTGTTTTGATAACCATGGTATGAAAACTAATTATGCATTCCCCTACCTGCAGATACGTTGCCGTCGGGAATGAGCCGTTTCTGTCGTCCCTGAATGGCACCTTCCTGAATGTCACGCTCCCGGCCCTGCAGAACATCCAGAAGGCCCTTGATGAGGCCGGCGTCGGCGACACCATCAAGGCCACCGTGCCGCTGAACGCCGACGTGTACCAGTCCCCCAAGGACACCCCGGTGCCGTCGGCCGGGCGGTTCCGGCCGGAGATCTCCGGCCTCATGACGGAGATCGTGCAGTTCCTCAACCAGAGCGGCGCGCCCTTCACCGTCAACATCTACCCGTACCTCAGCCTCTACGGCAACGACGACTTCCCGCTCGACTTCGCCTTCTTCGACGGCGCCAGCAGCCCCGTGGTCGACGGCAACATCCAGTACACCAACGTGTTCGACGCCAACTTCGACACGCTCGTGTCGGCGCTCACGGCGGCCGGCGTAGGCGGCCTGCCGGTGATCGTCGGCGAGGTCGGCTGGCCGACCGACGGCGAGAAGCACGCCACGGCCGCCTACGCGCAGCGCTTCTACACGGGCCTGTTCCGGAAGCTGGCGGGCAACGCCGGCACGCCGCTGCGCCCGAACCAGTACATCGAGATCTACCTCTTCAGCCTGATCGACGAGGACGTCAAGAGCATTGATCCGGGCAACTTCGAGCGGCACTGGGGCATGATGCGGTACGACGGCCAGCCCAAGTACGCCATGGACCCGACCGGGCAGGGCCGGAACACGGCGCTGGTGGGAGCCCGGGGCGTGGAGTACCTCCCGCGGGTGTGGTGCGTGCTCAACGCCAACGCGGGCAACATGAGCAGGCTCGCGGACAACGTCGGCTACGCGTGCACCTACGCCGACTGCACCTCCCTCGGCTACGGGTCGACGTGCAACGGCATGGACGCCGCCGGCAACGCCTCCTACGCCTTCAACGCCTACTTCCAGGTGCAGGACCAGGACGAGGAGGCGTGCGGCTTCGACGGCCTCGCCGTGCGCACGCGCCAGGACCCCTCCACGGGCACCTGCAACTTCACCATACAGCTCAAGACCACCTCCGCGGCGGCGGGGCGGCCGACGGTACTCTTCACGACGGCCCTGCTGGCCTTGGTTCTTGCGGCCATGGTGACCATGCTCTGAGTCCGAATCTGATTCATACGTGGTGCTAGTTAGTAGTGACTCGAGCAGTTAGCTACAGGAAGGAGCTAGCTAGATATTACACACTTGTAGTTGTAGATATTCTTTTGGTTTGTATACGTGTTACGCCACTGTAGTATATATGATCACATGACCCCATGGACCTCGGATTCCAAGGGTTTATTAGATGTATAGCTAGCAAGAAAGATTGAGCTCACTCATGTGCACGTCGTTGTCTCCCTTGTGTCGTATATCTTTGAGGGCGAGTCTATCACCATGCTCGTGGCTATCATAACCGAGCTTTGGGAGCTATGTTTGTGCCCTGCTTCGCCTCTGTTGGTGGAGCATATGAAGGTGAACTCGCTGGTGACCTCATGGTTTGGCTCGTCTCCATGGATTTGATAGTGACTGCTGCTTTCAGCTGAAGCGTTTTGCGGTGTACAAGCATGGACTATGTGGTCGTTGCACGCCGGTTATGTTTGCCAAGTTTATCATGTGGTCATGGGTTTCATGTGTTTCTGAGTAGTCCTCATATGGTTTATCGTTGTTTCTGTTTATAAAAAACAGTCTTACCAAAATGTAGTTTGTATATGGTTTATGTTCCGTCAATGCTATATTTGTGAGATCTTATATTAAGATTTGTGTAAAAAAATCTATTTTCTTTCATACATGTTTTAACACTCGACTGAGACTTGGTTAAGCCTAATTCCGCTAAGAACTAGCCACATCCTATGCAAAATCGTTGTGGGATGTTTGTTGGCACTATGTCTCTTTTCAGAACACTTGGCCACGTTTGACGCACGGCGTAGCTGGTCTCTTCCAACTTCCAAGAACAACGAACGATACACTTTCATGTTGCTTTCGTTGCTGTCGCCTCCCCCGGAACGAACGTGTCCAGAGCCCGCTCATGCTGATCTAGGAGTAGAGCAGCTATCCAACGTGTAAACATGGCGTTGCTCGTCTCCGACAGCTAGCCGCGAGTGAGGGATCCAAATGCAACAAACAAAAATGGGATGCGCCACTGATTTGTTGGTGACTTGCTGGTACCAAATGCAACTAGTCATCCATCGGATGGGAGTGAGTGAGTGAGTGGTCACTGTTCAAGCTAGGGAGCGATGACTGATAGGACCATACACTTTACTATTTGAATTTGATAGGATTGGAGTTGATGTACGTATGTTTCGTGCATTAGCGATTCTTCTTTTCTTTTCTTTTTTTCTACGAGAGATGCATGATTCACATGAAAGGTTTTATTAGAGCAACTCCAACGCACGGACACATTTTGTCTCCTTCAACTATCGAATATTTTTATAAAAAAGTTCATGAGTATTTCCATAAATTCATGAACTTTTTTATGGAATTTACAAATATTTTCTTTATGCATGATTCGTTTTGAAAATCTAAAAAAATGGATAGATGGTATTCATTTTGCAGCCAACAAAAGCCATTCTTTCCAAGCGGTTTTCTTCATGAGTGACACAATGCTAGATTTTCCTTAGGGAGGGAGCCACACATGTGGAGTGTTTTTTCAGCAGACCGATGTGTGCGTTATGATGGCAATTTATCGCTTATTCCCGGTGCAGGTCGGGGGATAGAGTACAGGGCAGGGCCATTAGTATGCTTCTCTTGTTTATGTCTTCTCTTTCAATTTGTTTTCTTTTTCGCTTTAGTTTTCCTTTCCATTTTTTATTTTTTATTTTTTAAAATAAACAAACATTTCTAAATTTCATAAGAAAAATCAAATTCCAAAACTTTTCTGAATTCACGAACTTTTATGATATCGAAAACAATTTTAAAATTCGTGAACATTTTTTTAATTTGTAAACCTTTTTATAATTCAAGATGGTTATTTGAAATTCATGAATATTCTTTTCAGACTGCAAACATTTTGCAAAAGCTGTAAAGATTTTTTTTCGAACTACCCCATTTTTCTTGAAATTCATAACATTTTTTCTATTCATGAAGATTTTTAGAACGTGCAAACAATATTTTGAAATTAGTTAATATTTTTCAAACTCACGAACATTTATTTAAATTTTAGTGAACATCCTTCAACTATCGAATATATTTCTAAATTCATGAACAAGTCATGAAATTTTTTTGAACCCACAAAAGATGTGGCACGTCCCGTTGTTTGGTGTGTTTGTGGAAGCGGGAAAAAGAAGTTGCGCGCCCACAAACGAGAGCTGCCATAGTTCGTTCCTTGGTAGTAGGTTGGAACAGAAGAAGGAAGGGAAAAAAAGGGGTGATGTTTAATTCTAGATTTGGCCCGGCCCCGTGAAAATCAATCAAGCAGAATCATCATCAGAACGAAAAGGGAAAAAAAAAAGGTTTGATGGATCGACCGGAGATATGATCCCTGCATGCATAATCTTCGGGTCATTGCACGATCTGCGTGATGCATGAGCTAAACATAGATATCATTTTAAACACTTCCTGGAAAGGCACAAAATGTGCTGGCTGCGGAATACTCGATTGGACGCGAATCATCTACTTGACGTAGTTTCCGTTCAAATTTAAAACAAAACCATGAAAGTAGGAGGATTTTGGAAGGAGGAAGTACCTAACTTAATTTCGAGCATGCACTTGCAGCTTGAACAAATGCTTAATTAGCGCTAGCACGGCGCAGTCACCAGATCGAACGCTTGGCAGACAAACTATAATTTTCGTGCGTTGAGGTGTCAGGCAAGTGTTCTATTTTTCTTCATCATGGTCTGCCAAGGAAAGGAATATCCCACTGGAACAAAATTGAGCCTCTTTTGGAACTCTTCCATCCCCACACTCAAGTGCACTCGTACTCTCCCTCAGGTAGCACTACTTATATATTCATATTTATACACTGCGTTCCGTTTCAAAAAATATTTATACACTGCGTTCGTTCTCTCAATTCTCTCCATCCTGCAGCTAGCTACAGATCAATCCAACAAGTAAGACGCCGAGCTGGTGGTCGGGAGTCAGTATAGACAGAGAGAGAGATCAAGAGCAAGCAGCTTAGCCAACAATGGGCTCAAACTTGGGCGTGGCGTGCCACCGTGCCTTCCTTCTGCTAGTTAAAATTATTTTGAGCGTGACCTGCACAAGATTAATGGCACAATTACGTAGTTGGCAAACATAACCACGAAAAAGAGCACTGAATCAAACATAACTTTCATGGGTATGTTCCTAGCGGTGAAGCTAGTCTGTCCAAATCTAAATCTTAGACTTCTTTTTTAACTGGGTAAATCTTAGACCTGGCACAGGCCCTCACATATTTCCTGTCTTTATTTTGGGCTTTCTGTCGGGGGGGGGGGGGGGGGGGGTATTCCGTGGTGGTATGACTTGTGCGAAGTGACTGCACGTGTGGGTGTGGTGGCCAGGGATTCTTCTGAGAATGTCACTATATCTTGGGGTTTCATTGGGTGCTGTAAAAGCATGGAGTAAGCGGAGCTATGGGCATGCATTGCCGGTCTTTATATAGGTATTACTCTCCACAGTCCTATAAGTTTAGAGACTGACTGTGTGTTTGCTGTTGCGTCCCTTGCAAATGATCTTTTTGATAGGTCAACTTTGCTCGATTTGATGAAAGAAGCAATGAGTATCTCTAAGCTGATTAATAGTAGTTTACAAATTAATAAGATTAGCCGCTCGGCCAATGGGTAGCACATTTAATTGCAAAGTCTTGCTTTGCTTGACAATAGATCGGATGGTCTTCTTGTTAATGATGTACCGATCTGTATGATGAATTCTGTAATGAATAGATTGTGACGTCTCTTTTGATTAATTAAGTTAAGAGGTGGTCTTCAAAAATATATATATTCGGCGATATAATGACATTAGCCGATAATTTTGATATACGTGTACCAACAAAAACTACAAGACTGATCGATTATAACTATACTCTGCAGTCTGCAGATCCCGGACGCATAAGCAAGGGCAAAGCATTTTCGCACGTGGCTCATCTCATGAGTCGACCGGAGATACGATCAGGCACGAAATAGGAAGGATCTAGCTAGCTAGCTAGACAGCAGTTTAGTTGGTTGGTGTCGTTGGATATGTGCTGTTGCTGCTCTACTCAGGCATCTACGATCGTGTATCTCTCTTTGGCAAGTAAGGATCACTGTGAAGCAAAGCCAAGGAAAATTTAATAGGGAGTGACGATGTACACCGCAGCGTGCGGTTTTTATTTGCACGATCGCTAGCTATCCGCGTGCATAATCATCGGGTAGCTAATCAGGCATGCATGCTATCGTTTGTAGGTGTCTCTGTAACTGTGGCCCTATGCATCACTCAGATGCAGAGGCCGGGGGTCATCCTCCTTTTCTAAAAAAAGTGTCTCTATAATTACGTCGAACTTCTTATTCGATTTTCATTCAAGAACAACGAATTCATTAAGAAGGCCGTCAATCACGACCAAAAATTAAAATTATTTTGAGCGCGACAGACACAAGATTAACATTTACTACTTCATCCGCTTTATATGTAAGACATTTTTTAACACTATCGCACAATTGAGACGAGATAGTTGGCAAACATAACCGTGAAAAAGCGCACCGGATCAACATAAATTTGATTGGTATATGTTCCTTGCGGTGAAGCTAGTCCGTTCAAATCTAAATCTTAAACATGGCATAGGCGTTCGCATATTTTCTGTATTTGTTGGGCTTGCTGTAGTTTTTTTTTTCATGGTGGTATGACGTGCGAAGTGACTGGGCGGCTTCATCAATTTCCATATTGTGACGGCTTATAGTCTCATCAATCAAATTAAGAATTGAGCTATAACTTGTTAATTTTTTCTGCCAATATATGCACCGGGGCAAGCTGGCGCGCAATGAGCATCGATCTCTGACCTTTTTAAGTGTTCAACACGGTTTTTCTGGGGCGGCAAACATGCATGCATGTCACGAATTTGCGTGACGCAAAAGCTAATTAACATTATTTCAAATACTTCCGGAAAAGTCAAAATGTGCATCTATGTACTTAAGGACGTGTTTGGTTGCTCGCATTAAGAAGGCCACCAGTCACAACTGAGACGAGGTAACTGGCAAACATAACGGTGAAAGGTGCATGATATCAAACATAACTTTGATGGGTATGTTCCCTGCGGTCAAGCTAGTCCGTCCAAATCTAAATCTTAGACTTGGCATATTTTCTATATTTATTTTAGGCTTTCTGTCAGGTTTTTCCCGTGGTGATATGACATGAGAAGTGACTAGACGACTTCATCAATTTCTATATTGTGATGGCTTAGAGCATCTTTAATAGAAGATGTAGATGCAAAAATAACTAAATCATACATCTCTAAGGCCTCAAAACGATGATCCAATAGATAATGTAGATACAAAAAAAATTACAACACCTCCTTCAAGTGATGTAAAATACAACACTTGGAGATGCAAATTCTAAGTGATGTGAAAGTCCACTCGCGTGCCAATCGCCCAACTAGTCTTCATTTCGTTTTCACCCAAAACCCGCCCGCCTCCGCCTCCGGCGATTTTTGCCCGCAAACGCCGCCCGCAAGTCCATTTCCGACCCTGCCGCCAATCCCCGCTGCCGATTTGATTTCGCCCCGCCGACGACCGCGCGGCCGATTCGGAGATTCGCCCGAGCTCCGGCTACCATACTGGCCGCACCCACTATCAACCGCTTTCTGGTAGCCGCTGCCTGCCGCCGGAGCTAAAAGGGTGGCCGCACGATGCTCGGTCGCCCTCGGAGCGGTCGTCGGTATCTTGGTTTTTGCCGTCGCCAGCGCGTTGCCACGAGCGGTATTCTCCGGCAGCAACGCGACTGTCCATGGGTCATCTGCAGCCGCCGCCCACCCCATACGGGCTTCGTGCCGGCCATCAACTCTCCGACCCGCCGGCGGTCTGTTTCTTCCACATCGCACGCAATGTGTTCGAGCAAATTCTCCCAAGGTAAAAAAAATCGTGCAAACTACGAGTTTTTTTAACGGGAGTGAAGATATAGTTCGACGGTGATTTTCGTATTGCAGATGAGCTCGTGCGACTCCTTTTTCGTGCATGATCCTCGTTTGATGAGGAATTTAATTTGACCGTAGAAGAGGACATTGCTATGCTATTGTACAACGGCTGTCGCGCGGCCATTAGCTGTTTTGACATCATCTGTTGGAGTTAGAGTTTTACATCATCAAATATACATCATTTGTTGGAGTTGAGAATTTTTTGAAGACATAAAAAACACATTTTAGTGATGCAAATTATGCAAGACCCACTTTTCTATCTCTAAATTTGCATCATCTAGTGGAGATGCTCTTAGTCTCGTCAATCAAATTAAGAGTTGAGCTACAACTTGTTAGTTTTCTCTGAATATATGCACTGGGGCAGGCTGGCGCGCAATGAGCATCGATCTCTAACCTGTTTTAAGTGTTCAACACGGTTTTTCTGGGACGGCAAGCATGCATGCATGTGACGAATTTGCGTGACGCAGAAGCTAATTAACATTATTTCAAATACTTTTTGAAAAGTCAAAATGTCCTAGCATCTACTCCCTTCGTTTCAAATTAGATTTTAGTTCAAATTTAAACTAAAACCACGATGAGTAATTTGAAACGGAGGAAGTACGTACTTAACTAAATTTTCAGCACGACGTGCTTTGCGTGCATTCATATACATAAATTATGTGCGTGTATGTGGATATTTGCGGTTGTACAGAGTAAAAAAATAGGCAGTTGCAGCTTAAATAAATTCTTAATTAGGTAGCACAGCGCTGTCGAACACTTTGCCGCCAAGCCTCAATTATATTTTTCCCTTCGACGCCATGCGTTGAGGTGTCAGGCAAGCCTTGTCCCCCTTTCATTTTCAGTTCATTTCTTTCTTGTTGATTGATGGGTTTCTCTGCCAAGGAATATCCCACTGGTACAAAATTGAGCCTCTTTTTGGAACTCTTCCATCCCCACACTCAACTACACTCTTGGGTACTCTATATGTTCGATCTTATTTATAGTGTTCGTCCCAAATCTCTCCATCTCGCAGCTAGCTCGTAGATATCAATAGCAAGCAGCTAGCAACTAGCATAGTAGAAACAATGGCGGGCAAGATCAAGACGGTGGTGGTGGTGGTGCAGGAGAACCGCTCCTTCGACCACATGCTGGGCTGGATGAAGTCCCTCAACCCGGACATCGACGGCGTCACCGGCGCCGAGACCAACCGCGTCGTCGTCGCCGACCCGAGCTCCAAAGCCGTCCCCTTCCGCGACGGCTCCCAGTACGTGGACCCGGACCCCGGCCACTCCATCCAGGCCATCTACGAGCAGGTCTACGGCACGCCCTTCGTCGACGCCCAGGCCACGCCCATCACCCCACCGGGCATCCCCGCGCCACCCATGAGTGGCTTCGCCCAGCAGGCCGAGAAGGAGAAGCCGGGCATGGCGGAGACGGTCATGAGCGGGTTCAGGCCGGACGCCGTGCCCGTGTACCGCGAGCTCGCGCAGGAGTTCGCCGTGTGCGACCGCTGGTTCGCGTCCAACCCGGCGTCCACGCAGCCCAACCGGTTGTTCGTGCACTCGGCCACGTCTCACGGCCTCGTCAGCAACAACACGAAGGCGCTCGTCGCCGGCCTGCCGCAGACCACCATCTTCGACTCCCTCCACGACGCCGGCCATTCCTTCGGGATCTACTACCAGTACCCGCCGTCCGTGCTCTTCTACCGGAACCTCCGCCAGCTTAAGTACATCGGCAACTTCCACCCGTTCGACCTCGAGTTCCGGCGCCACTGCCGGGAGGGGAAGCTGCCCAACTACGTGGTCGTCGAGCAGCGCTACTTCGACCTTAAGATCCTCCCCGGCAACGACGACCATCCGTCGCACGACGTCTCCGAGGGCCAGAGGTTCGTCAAGGAGGTCTACGAGGCGCTGCGCTCGGGGCCGCAGTGGGAGGAGACGCTTCTCGTCATCACCTACGACGAGCACGGTGGGTTCTACGACCACGTGCCCACCCCCGTGGGCGTCCCCAGCCCCGACGGCATCATTAGCGACGCGCCCTTCTTCTTCAACTTCGACCGCCTCGGCGTCCGCGTCCCGGCCTTCTTCATCTCCCCCTGGATCGAGCCTGGGACGGTGGTGCACAGGCCGTCAGGGCCGCACCCGACGTCCGAGTTCGAGCACTCGTCCATCCCGGCCACCGTGAAGAAGATCTTCAACCTCGGGAGCTTCCTGACCAAGCGCGATGCATGGGCCGGCACGTTCGACGTGGTCCTTACGCGTGACACCCCGCGCACCGACTGCCCTGGTCTGTACCTCGCATCTTAGTAGTGCAGCAGATGATGCATGTGTTAATTGTATGTTATGTGACTCGCATGCATTGTAGCCACGCTGCCTGAGCCGGTGAAGATGCGGCCAACGGAGGCGGCGGAGCACGCGACGATCTCGGACTTCCAGGCGGAGCTGGTGCAGCTAGGCGCGGCGCTCAACGGCGACCACGCCAAGGACACGTACCCGCACAAGCTGGTGGAGGGCATGACGGTGGCGGATGCCGCAAGGTACTGCAACGGCGCCTTCAAGGCCTTCCAGGACGAGTGCGAGCGGTGCAAGAAGTGCGGCAAGGACGGGTCTCACATCCCCACCATGCCGCCGTTGCCGCCGTCGAAGAAGAGGAGTGGCTTCGCTTCCAAGATGCTGGCTTGCTTTGCGTGTGGCCATTCTTCGTAGGATTCGTTGGTTGGATTGTTTGTTGGGAAAATAGTTGGACTGGTTGGTTGCTTCACGATAGCTAAGATTTGGTCATGCTCATGCATGTCCCAAAAAGGATACATGCGTTGGGGTGTTGATAATGATTGAACGTGTGAATTTTACAGCATTGTGTAGACTGATTGTGCAGATTTTACAGCATGTATAGTAAGCATTGTGCAGATTGATTGTCGATAATGAGACGCATATGTGTGAGTAACTCCCGAGGTGTACTCATGTTCTGAAGATTAACTGGGACTGTCTTTTCTAGAGGTCATGCAACTCTGGGTGAAAGGAAAACAAATAGAGCAGCTAGCCTCGAATTCACTAGAAAACTTCAGATACCACAAACAAAGCAGGCCAGGTGGCTGGCATTGCCGTGGCCCGTGCACCATAGCTGATGTTGACAAGTTGTGCCCGACTCCAGTGATGGAGAGATGATGACGGCGACGCGTCTTCGCCTCGCGTCAGTGCTTGTAGTCGTCGCTAGGTGGGCTACGGATCTGGATATAATTTTTATTTCTGATGTTCGTTGTACTATCATGATTGAAGATAAATAGATCAAAGTTTTTCCAAAAAAATGACAACTTTTGGCGGTCATATTCTCCTTCTTCGAAAAAATCTTATTCTTCGCGCCATGTGAAGAATAGTGGCCAATCGATACAAATTGCACAGTGCAACGCTACATCGCAAAGTTTTTTTCTTCTCTCATTTTTCCAACGGTTTTTGTGGAATTTTATGGTTTAGATTTCTTTTCATTTTTTAAGATTTAAAGCCATGTTTATCATTTTTATTTTCTCACTTTCTTCTTTGGGGTTTGTTTTCTGGTTTTTATTGCAAATTTTAGAAAATCGCCATTGTATGGGTAATTTGTGGATATTTATAAAACAAATCAGGCACAATTCAATAATTTGAGGACATTCTGAAAACGTTGAATATTTTTCAAACAAATCTTCAAGGTTATAAAAATTATTAATATTTTAAAACAAATAAAGAATATGCTGTTAAAATTTTGAATTATTCTATGAAATGTGTGGACATTTACTTTCTGCAATAATACACTCTCAGAATTTCTGTTTTTCTTTCAAAGCCTGCAAAACGGTTTTCTTCATGAGCGAAACAACACTAGAATTTTTGCCAGGTCCTATTTAGCGCTTAAGAAGCTACAGCTTGCTAGGATGTAAGTTGGCTGACGGCCCATTATTCGTACCAGCAGTTTTGGGGCTAGGTTTTCACGGGTTTTCATTATTATTTTGCTTTTAACATTTGCATTTTTCGTTTTTCATTATTTTTATTTAAAATTTAATTAAAAAATCAAATCCCGTGAAACTTTTTTGAAAATTGCAAACATTTTGAAATTTGAGATTTAGATTTTAGTTTTCATGAATAATTTTTAATTCCTTGATTTTCAAAATTTCATGAACACATTTCAAATCTGTTGAAGTTTTCAGCAGTAGCGAACTTTTTCCAAATTTGTGATATTTTTCAAAATTCAAAATTCATTTATTGAAAACCGTGAACTTTTTTCAAATCCATGTGCTTTCTTCGAAATCTTGAACATCTTTATAAATGGTAAAGCTTTTTTTAAGTTCGGAAAATTTCCAATTTAACGAGCTCTTCCCAAATTCATGAACAAGTTCTAAAAAGCTTGAATTCAAAACTATGAACATTTTTCAAATTCGTAAATTAAAACATATGAGGGAACTTTTTTCGAATCAGTATAGTGCCCCGTGACCCTACAATGACTAAAATCACTACAGCATGACAGACGAGACAATACAGTACGTTGACCCCGCTACAGTGCTGCGCAAATGAGTTGGTGTAGTCGGGATACACTGTGCGCCAGGAAGACGAAAGGGAGCCACACGCAGAGCATTTTTTCTGGGTCGGCCAATGAGTGTGCTATGGTGGCAATTTCATCGCTTAGCACGATGAGTGTGGACAACTAAAAAAACACGACGAGTGTGGACTGTGGAGCGAACCTTCTTTTGTTCCATCAATGTAGGCTACATTTGTATTACTGTGGGTTATCACAATCATGTTTGCCTAATCCATGTTGATTGCTTTTAGTATTTATTTCTATGTTTATCTTAACTTTAGGCTCGTTTAGCACCGCTACGGATTATGGAAATCCATTTTGCTTCATTTGTTTCACATATTTCAGTATTTATTTCATTGGTTCTTTGCCCACTTGGACAGCCAATTTGGAAATCAAACACAACACAACAACACGGCTTACCCACACGATCTGATGTGCTAGAGCGTCCAGAAATGATGCGATGGAGCATCCACTTCCGCGGTATATCTTTTGGCTGGCTAGTTATGTGTTCCCCGCAAAAAAGAAGTTATGTGTCATTTGCTGGTAGAGATGGGTGGTGATATTGAGGTTTATCATTGAAGAAATATTCATTTGGGGGGCAGAAACGTCTTCGGTTTGATCATGTATAGTCAACGCTAAGCGTCGTTTTCTGATGGAGAGGGTTGGCTCATAGTTGTACTGTTGGTGATAGCCTCAGGCTTAACTTTCGGTTGGATTACCAACATCATGACGCGGCCGATTTTAACTTCTCGAAGGTGCTTTGCATTGGAGACATGCGATTTTCTTCTTCGGTGACCTGCCACTCCACGAGTGAAGTATGACATATGCTATCGCGAGGCGGAGCCAATGAGTAAAAACACTCAAGCAAGATGGTTACATTAAGAGATCATTTGGGCGGCGAGGTTAAAATCTCTGGACATGCGTACGCAATGACAAGACTTGGTGTCAAGTCCTAGCCTAGCTTGCATTTCCGGTGAATGTTTATAAGATTTGATCTTTTTGAAGAAGAAGAAAATGAGACTGTACACATCGATCTTTGTATGCCCGTAGCCTAGCTTCCATTGCATGTAACATGCAGCCTTGATGGTCCAGCACTCCAGGTGACCCACGGGATTCTCAGTTTGAATCCTCCGTCATTTGTGCCAAACCCTCGTGATTGAAACCAAGGTTGAGGTTCGCGGGTAAAACCCTCGTGATTGAAGGCGAGGCCGATGTCGGCTGCAGTCTGTCTTTGCAGGGCCACATCCAAACAGCGGTCGAAGTGCTGCTAGATTCTACCGTTGATGGGAACACGAGAGGGCGGTCATGACTTTAAATTCAAACGAAAGCAGAAGAGTCACGGGAGTCTCACAGGATTCGCAGCACACAAGACGAAGACGATGAGGTGTGTTTGAATTGCCGGAGCAGGACGGAATCAGTCAGTAACACCGACGGTCTTGCCGAAGCACTGGCTGGCCGCATGTAAACTCCTGTCGCCGGCTCTCCCCGCAGCTCGCATGAAAACGTTGGAGCAGTAGAGCGGTCGACGGGAATGATTTTCTGAGGACCCAAGCACCTAGCTAGAGCTAGAGGTAGAGCTAGCGAGGTCCCTGGCTGCCAGCGACCGTTGTACTGTACCGCGAAATGCCGGGCTCTCTCTTATTTTCGCGAGCGAGTCCGGCGCCTGCACCTACTGGATCGGCGAGACTGCGCGTACATTTATACATCCAACAGTGATGTGTATCCGTTTAAAAAATTTTAATCCATTCAAATTTGCGCGTGCTCACGTAGTACACGTATGTCGTTGGCATGCACTGTCCAGGTCGAAGGAACTGTGGTGGGAGGAGTCAGGCGCGGGCGTGGTTCACGTTTAAGAGAGCACAGACGGCAAGACCGGGTGGGCCTGGGAATCTGGTGGCGGGGCTTGGGCTCTGCAGGCCGTACCTCCTCCTCACGGGGCGTTTCGGTTTTGCAGGTGCGGCAGCATGGCCCAGCTTGTTACCCCGCAAAAAAAAAAAGCATGGCCCAGCTTGTTTGTTTGTCAGCCAATATTCGTCTGGTCGCAGGCGGTTTTTAGGCTTCAAGTTAGTACTATCGTCAGATTTCTCAAAACAAACAAATACAAGTTCGGCTCTCAAAAAAAAAAATACAAGTTCGCGTATGAAGTTGTTCCTCAGGACATGTGAAAGCAGCGCCACTGAAAAGAAGGTGAAAACACAACAAATAATAGGAGAAAAAAACGAGAATGGCAAATAAAAAAGAGAGAATGCAATGCACCAGCCGGGAATCGAACCCGGGTCTGTACCGTGGCAGGGTACTATTCTACCACTAGACCACTGGTGCTTCCATGCTGTTGAATTTGCTCACTAATCCTTGGTTAGTTAGATCCTACTCGTACTGAGCGAGCTGCGTAGCACAGTGGTATGAAACAGTGGCGTGAGCCCGTGACAAGGACAGACGCCCTCCCACCCCGTGGCAACGGAGAGAAAGCGACCACAATAATAACAATATTAAGAAGAAGCCAAGAAACAAAATGGCTACTTGTTGGGAGGACGACACGATGCAACACGACGTCGATGTCAGGGGCTCACCGGTCAAACAAACCGGAAAGAAAGAGGGGCTCCGCGCGGCGCACTTGAGGTTGAGCCCATCCAGGAACCGTCATCGATCGTCTTTGGGCTCGCCTCGCTGTTCCGGCAACCACGTCAACCATAGTCCTTAGGAGCAGCCAAACGTTGTGTCCCTGTCATTAAGCTGTACTACGTAGGAGACTTGAAACGCTCAAACGCACGCAGCAGTTTCTTCCTTTCGTCGTCGTCGTCGTCGTCGTGGTGGTCATGCACGGCGTAGATTGCTACCACCCTGCCGTAGCGATCGCCGGCCTGCTCCTGCGCGACGTGTGCCACTCCAGTTTAATTGCGCCGTCTTTTCTTGAGACCGCGTGAGAGCTACCGCTCCATTGTAGAGTATACCATACGTACGTTCACCGTGTGACCGCGTGACGGCGACGGGCAAATTGCCAAAGCGGTGGGGTGAAAAGGAGGGAGAGACCCCCCGTGCTTGTTGCCGTGTCATGTGTTGTAGTACTACTACATTGGAGATGGTGAGCTCAACCCTCAACGTCGACCTCCCTCCCTCCCACGGGCAGAGATAAGATTTGCTGCTCGATCAACAGATGGAAAGCTCAGCGCCAACTTTACCAGTATATATTATATATATAACTAAAGTCATCAGCTCGGGTCAGGGAAGAAGGGGTGAGACGAGGTTCTCGAGAAAGGCTCGAACCGAAGCTCATTGGCCAGTACTCCGATGATGCCGCGGCTCCAAGCAAAGCGACATATGCTATGGACGGCATTATCTTCCTTTTTCGTCGGCCGACTACAGCTGATATTATGCTTGCTTGAACCCAGATATACGCGGCCCGCGAGGAAGGAAAAGAACCGCAGCCATTTCCCGTCGACCGCCGCCCTTGTCTACCACTGGAGTAGCACACACGTCGACGAACAGAAGGATCTAGCGAGGCCCTGCCCTATGCTGCTAACGCGTCAGACGAGGAGTACGAGTCGAACCTAATGCAAGGTTATTCATTTCCGCGTAAGCGCGTCGCGGGCGCATAAACAAAGAGGACCGACCGACCGGAAGCATGTGTAGGGGGCAGTAGGACCGGAGCAAAGCACCGAGTCGTGTCTGTCCCCTCCCCCCGGAATTGTGTATGCCATAACTGTACAGTACAGTGGTACTGCTGCTCCATCACCTGCGTCTGCATGAATGAAGAAGGGAAAGCCACGCTTATTTATTTAAGGAAGCATAACAAAGATTCGCTGGCCTTGCAAGTCTAATTCAGTTTTTGTCTGTCGGCGCCGGCAAATCCATCCTAGGGATGGACGGATTATCAACACAGGCCGAGCAAAACGGCCGCCATGCTTTCGTTTCGTGACGACGGCGACATTCTGGGATCCCTCGTCCGTCCGTCCGTCCACCGGCCATCGATGGCGCCACCAACCAAACGTGGTCCGAGACGCACTTCGATCGCACCGTCGAGCGGACTCCATCCCAGCAATTAATCCAGATCGATACGTGCTCGTGTCCATTTCTCTCTCTCTCTCTCTCTCTCTCGGTACGTACCGTGGAGGGAAAATCATCTTGATGCCAACCAAAACAATCGATAATTACAGGCTAATCGCTAGTGCTACTGCTACGACTGCACAAGCATCTGATGATCCATGTATCGCCCTCCATCGGTCCGCTAGCCTACGTACATCCGCGCACAGTGCCGCCATTGACGGGAGCGGAGCGTGCAGTGGCGCTATGGCTACCCGAACCAGAGGCCGAGGCTGTCGAGGACGCGGACGCCGAAGAAGGTGAGGTAGATGACGACGAGGCCCACCCCGTACACCCGCCGGTCCAGCCGCATGCCCCTCGCCGGCTCCACCACCAGCGCCCACGCTAGCCCGGCGGACAGGAACCCCACCGTCTCGTAGACGGCGGCGTCGGCGGGCAGCGTGAACGGCGCCGGATACTGCGCGGCCGCCAACAGCGTGAGTGACAGCCCCAGCCCCATCCACCGTGTTGAACAGTGGCCCGTCGTAGCAGGCCGACACGGCCGTCTGCGCACCGCCGGGGCCGCCGTGGGTCGCCATCGCCCCGTTGGAGACCAGGTCGCCCAGCGAGTCCCCTCACGCCAGCACCGTCACGCACAGCACGCTCGCTCATCAGGAACCCTGCGGCAAGCCATGGCACGCGGGGGCGAGGCGGCGTCTGTGGTGGCCGCGGCGAGCGCGGCGAGGAGGATCGGGAGGCCGTTGTTGTGATGGTGGCGCGAGGATGTTGTCGCCGGGCTGTGCGAGGTCCAGGTCGTGGCGAGGAGCACGGGCGCCAGCGCGGCGGAGGCCACGGCACAGGCGGCAGGTCCGGAACCAGCGGTGCGTGGCGATGTCCATTGTCCGGGATGGATCACAGGGCCGCTCTGAAATAAGAAGATGCGTTGAGTATACCCGCGCATCAATCCATTTGATATTGGAATGCGCATCTGCACATTTGAAGTTGGGTAGCTAGTCGACGGAGGGGATGGTCTATGTGTGTATACACCTTATATGATATATAAAAAAGTCAAAAATTCCATTGTACTGGTGAAAATTTTGCAGCAAAAGAAAAAACCCCCCATTGACTTTCTTTTAGAAAGAAACAAAATTTTCGGCCCAAATACTATGAATAGTGACCTATGATAGTAAAAAATGTTACTTTATGCCCTGAAGTCAACGCTCGGGTTTTACTAAAATTTATATACTAATGTAAAGAAAGTCAAATTTATTCCAAAAAAACTTCTAAACTTTTTTGACTTTCATTTTAATTATTAAAATATTTCTCCAGATGAGGTGTATATACACCCAGGAATCAAAGTGTATTTCCTGATAGTCGACACACTTTAGCTACTTGCAAGTCTCCTGGATTTAGAATTTGTCGATTTTTTGGCCGTTGGATTTGTTATGAGATTCTTGAGTTTTTTTTTCTGCCTGGTGCGTTTGGTGGTCTTTTGCGTTGGCTCTAATCTGGCTTACTCCTTTTTTGGGCAAGATGATTTCCTTATTGGGCTCGTTGTATCACCTGTTCAGTTCCCGACGCTCGTTATCGGACGGTGAGCCCTGCCCGTGTCGCGTAGGGTGGAGGCCCTCCTGCGTCTCGGCTCTCTCTTTTCAATTAATTAGTCGAATCCGACCCCTCCCCCCTCCACACACCCCCCCCCTGGTTCTCTCTTCCAGCCAGTCTCTCCGCCTCTCTATAAAGTTCGTTGGTTCTTCGTGCTCTCGTGTTGATCTCTACCTTCGTTTGTGTTAGACCTGGTCTATTATTCGATTTTGATTGAGTTCTTGAGTTATGTTTTGATGTTGTTCTTCAGAATTTCGTTGGTGGTGCGTGTTAGGGCCCATCTGCTCCAACCACATCGTTGGTCTTCTATTTTGCCTAAGATATATGTTCCACATGCTTGAATTTGTGCGTTGTCCTTGTAATTTGTGCTTGTTTCCCTTTTGATTTAGAGATGTTGGTTACTTGAGGACTAGATATGTGTTATTGAGTTGATTTGCTAGTTTTTACTTAGTTAGCAAGCAATGTAAGTATGTAGCTATCATTTTCTTGTCCTTCTTTTGCTAGAATCTTTGCATTTTATATCCTGTTTGTCTTGTGGCTAAATCCCCAAATTTGGTTCTTTCGCATGTGAGTTAGCCCAAATTCTAGGTTTTTAGGTATGTGTAGTTTCTTTTCTGGTCGATTGTTGCCGTGATAGTCAGTTTTTACGTCTTAGGGGCACGTGCACGAAGACTTTTCGATTGTTATCGACAAGGTCAGCCTGGCTCCGGAATGGAAGCGACAACAGTGGGGTGTCGGCGATTCATTCTGGCGGTAGCGATGGTCATTCGATGGTATGAGGGCATCAATGTATTTTTTTTACTTGGGGTGCTTTTGTAGTTCTAATGAACATTTATGATAATATTCAAATTATTTTCACAACGAAAAAAGAAGCGTGTGAAGAAGAAGAAACCACGGTTCATGCGAAGAACTGCAATGCCTACCAGGACACTGGCTATAAAAGAACTGCGAAGGCGGCACTTTGTTTTACTCGGTTTGGGATTCCGATCAATCACGTCGATTACCCTGGAGTCCCTCTTATTTTTCCATCCGTGATGAAAATGGAGAACCTTGCAAAAACACTCCATCGGAGGCGCCGCTCGCCGTCACATACATTCGGTCCTCTCTCCTGGCTTGACAGAAACCACACGTGGAAGATTTCTTAGTTACCACTAGGCCGATGGATATGTTTAAATGTGGTTAAATCGGTTGTGTGCTAGTGTCTACCTGCCTTCTACTTCTGTATCTTGAGCTCCATCTGGCATTTCTCAATCAGTTGGACAGTGACAGATACACACACAACAATGTATTGCCTTTCAAAAAGGATTAAATGCGAACCTAAAAAAGGATTAAATAGGTAAAATAATATTAAAACATGCAAGTCAAACGTCCAAGAAGAGGTGAGGATGGTCGGTCAAGGCATGTACAATAGTTGATAAGATAGTCTTATCTTAAGTTTTACATGTAATTTTAGAGATAAAAAAAATGTCTAAAATAAATCATCTTTTAGCCTTATCTTTAATAACTAGTTATTCCTGTGAGACATATTGTGCTAAGAGATCATCTTTCTCCCACCTCAACCTCATTATGAGTTCTCTTTCCACACCTCGTTATGAGTTCTCTTTCCACACCTCATTGTTTATCGGAGTAATGCTACACATACAAACGAGTTACAAACTTTTACAAAGAGGGTTAATTTGATTGGTCAATAGGTGGCGAGCCCCCCCCCCCCCTCTCTAAAAATCGGGGAGGGGGGAGGGCAAGTTTATGATTGGTTAGTAGATGGAAAAATTCTAGTTAGCGTGTAATTGCGTGTAACTCTTTATATGTTTAGTATTATTGTTGTTTATCGTACGTGGCACTCTAAAATAACATCTTTGTACCTGCCTTATGGGTGTAGATTGGTGCTCCACCCCTGCCGCTCGGCGGGTGCAAATTGGTGCTCAACCGTTGGCGTGCTACATATACTTCGTTAGTTCGTTTCCTCGCAAAAAGAAAAACATATCCACGGTGACATGCACACACCCTTTGCACCCGTCGCGAGCAGTTTGTTTGCAAAGTTGACCGTGACGTTTATGCCCTGAAGTCAACGCTCGGGTTTTATTAAAATTTATATACTAGCGTAAAAGAAAGTCAAGTTTATTAAAAAAACTTCTAAACCTTTTTTACTTTCATTTTAATTATTAGAAAATTCACCATATGAGGTGTATATACACCCAGGAACCAAAGCGTATTTCCTGCTAGTCGGCGCACTTTAGCTACTTGCAAGTCTCTTGAATTTAGAATTTGTTGATTTTTTGGCCGTTAGATATGTCCTGAGATTCGTGTGGTTTCTTCTGCCTGGTGCGTTTGGTGGTCTTTTGCGCTGGCTATAATCTATCTTACTCCTTTTTTGGGCTAGATGATTTCCTTTTTGGGCTCGCTATCTGGCCCGTTAAGTTCCCGACGCCCGTTATTGGATGGTGAGCCCTGCCTGTGTCACGCAGGGTGGAGGCCCCTCCTACACCTTGGCTCTCTCTTTTCGATTAATTAGTCGTATCCGGCTCCCCCCCCCCTTCTCTCTCTCTCTCTCTCTCTCTCTCTCTCTCTCTCTCTCTCTCTCTCTCTCTCTCTCTATCAGTCACTTCTCTTTCAGTCTCTCCGCCTCTCTATAGAGTTCGTTGGTTCTTGGTGCTCCCGTGTTGATCTCTGCCTTTGTTCGTGTAAGATCCGGTGCATTATTCGATTTTGATTGAGTTGTTGAGTTATGTTTTGATGTTGTTCTTCAGGATTTCATTGGCGGTGCGTGTTAGGGCCCGACTGCTCCAACTAGATCATTGGTCCTCGGTTTTGCCTAAGATATGTTTTCCACATAGTCGAATATGTGCTTTGTCCCTGTGATTTGTGCTTGTTTCCCATTTGATTTGGAGACGTTGGTTACTCGAGGATTAGATCTGCGTTAGCCCTAATTCTAGGTTTTTAGGTGTGTGTAGTTTCTTTTCTGGTCGATTTGTTGCCGGGATAGTCGGTTTTTAGGTCTTAGGGGCACGTGCATGAAGACTTCTCGGTTGCCATCGACAAGGTCAGCCCGGCTTCGGTATGAGAGCAACAACAATGGGGTGTCAGTGATTCGTTATGGCGGTAGCAATGGTCATTCGATGGTATGAGGGCCTCAATGTATTTTTTATTTTTTTTGCTAGGGTGTCTGTAGTTCTAATGAACATTTATGATAATATCCGAATTGTTTTCGCAAAGAAGAAAAAAGTGCATGAAGAAGAAAAAAACTACGGTTCATGCGAAGAACTGCAATGCCTACCAGGACACTGACTACAAACAAACTGCGATGGCGGCACTTTGTTTTACTCGGTTTGGGATTTCGATCAATCACGTCGATTACCCTGGAGTCCCTGTCATTTTTTCATCCGTGATGAAAATGGAGAACCTTGCAAAAACACTCCATCGGAGGCGCCACTCGCCGTCACACACATTGAATCATTTCTCCTGGCTTGATGAAACCCACATGTCGAAGATTTCTTAATTTCCACTAGGCCGATGGATATGTTTAAATGTGGTTAAATCGGTTGTGTGCTAGTGTCTACCTACCTTTTGTTTCCGTATCTTGAGCTCCATGTGACATTTCTGAATCAGTTGGACAGTGACACGCACGCACGCGCACAACAATGTATTGCCTTTGAAAAGGCATTAAGTGAGCAAAATGATATATATAAAAACATGCAAGTCAAAGGCCCAAGAAGAGCTGTGGATGCTCGGTCATGGGTGCAGATTGATGCTCCGCCGCTGCCGCTCGGCTGCACCCACCGTGCACAAGTTAATAATATGCGTCCTTGTCTCGGGAAAAAAAAAGGTTAACATGATGCGTCCATGCAACCATTTCACCTCATCCATGGGTGCAAATCGGAGCTCAACCATTGGCGTACAGCATATATCCCGTTTCCTGAAAAAGAACACATATATTCCGTTTCACCTAGCCACGGTGAGACGCACACACACCCTTTGCACCCGTGGCGAGCAGTCTGTTTGCATGCGGCGGGGGGGCCTGAAGGCCTGAACCGAACCAACCAACCAACGACGAGCGCGCATCGGACGAGGGAGGGCCCCGGCCGGAAGGAAAAGGCAACGGTTTACCCGCGCGTGAGCCCAAAAGCTCTGGGATGGATGCAGACGAGACAAACAGAGCCCACACCGAGCAGACGCGGTCGCGCCATCGCCACGGTGCCCTCCACTCTCCTCTCCTGGAGATGGGTGGAATGGATGGATGGTCCTACGGGTATCTATCTTGGGCGCGCTCCGGCTCCCAATCCCAAGGCTCGGCCGACTAGGTCGGGACCGGCGGCACCACGGCAGGCACGGAGACGCGGGCGGGAAGGGACACGGGCCGACGGCACGCACGGACGGATAGGCGTCGGCGCTACATGGAAGGCACGGCTCTCCGCTCTCCAGGTAACCTGTATCCTCGGTTGGTGCCAAACGCCCAACCGTCAGATCCGCGACAAGTGCAGGCCGTGTGTGTGTGCCAGACGTCCAAGGGTTAGCGCATCGCTGACCAGTAACTTCTTCAGCGTTGAGTCCACTCCAAGGCGTACGTGTTACGACTTGAGAAAGATGAAATGGTCTGATCCATGGAAGGTCCAAAAAGGTTCTCATCAAATCATAGGCCGTCCTACGCACGTGTGGGCTCCTCTCCCTTTCTTATAAAAAAACATTTTTATTTGTGTGAAACCCTTTCTTATAACTCCATTACCGATAGGGAGACGTACATAATTGCACCGGCGATCGCAGAACGAAAGTATGTGTAGTACATTAGGTATCTCCACCCGCGTCCCAGGTAGACCTTTCCAGGCGATTTTTTCGCGCTGGCGTCAAAAAAACGGCCCAGTCGCGCCTTCAGGAGCCCGATTTTCGTCGGCCTGGGCCGAAAACAGCGCCGGCGGACTCAGGCCGAACCCGGCACGCTGGGGGGCGTCCGGGGGCGCCGGGGCGAACTGTTTTGGCGCGAATCAGCCGCGGGCCCACCGCGTCAGCGACACGGCGCCTCGTCTTCCCCCAACGGCCTCGGTTCCCGCGGGGAATCAATGCCAAGGCTGCCGCCGGTCAGCCTTGCCATTGATTCCTCACGGGTGGCGCGTCACGGGACGGCGCGCCGACGCCTCCCCTCCCTCGCACGCGTACACATGCGTGCGGCGCGGCTATATAGCCGGTGGCCTGCACTCGCCTGTGCCCACACCAGCCCCGCCCCTCGCCACCGCCCTTCCTCTCCCTACCTCTCCCGAGCGCCGCCGCCCAGCCCCTTCCTCTATCTCTACCTCTCCCGAGCCCGTCGCCATGGCGGAACGCTTCCTCGGAGACGAGGCGGCGGCCAACGGCTTCGGCCGCCGTTCGCTCCGCGAACAGGAGTCCTGGCTCCTGTTCCAGGCGAACATCCCGGCGCCGCCGGACATGCGCGCCGGGCCGACGGGGTGGAGGCTCAGCGCCAGGTGAGTGCCCATTCCCCTGTTGCCCGACGCCGTGGCGAAGCCGAAGTACTTCGCCAAGGAAGTCGAGGTCGTGCGCGCCTCCCTCACCGACGCCCAACTCTCCCTCCCCCGGTACGCCGCCGACAACCACGCGGCTTGGGCGGCGTATTTCGAGCGCCGCCAGCAACAGCGCTTGGCGTCCATCAACGGCGCGCCGGTGGTTGGCAGCCGGCAGAACAACGAGGGAGGCCACTTGTGGTGGGGCGTCCCCGGCCGCACACTCAAGGGCGTGCTGACGTACCTCGAGGGCGGCAACGACCCGCCGTTGGCGTACCCGGCGAGGGCGGCCGCCCCGGCGCCGCACTGACGCGCCGGGCCATGGGTGCCAAGGAGGTTCGGGTCCTCCTCCTCTTCTTCCTCCTCCCGATCTTCATCGCACTCCTCCGGCACTCCGGCCCTGCTCGGCGTCAAGGCCGAGCCCGCGGTGGAGACGCCGCTCGGCCGGCGCACTCGCAGCGCCGGCATCGTCATCAACGAGGGCGGCCGGCGCGCCTACTCGTCGGCTCCTCCTCCACGCTTCGTCAAGCCAAAGACGGAGCCAGGGCTCGCGCCGGTGAAGACGGAGCCGGGGCTCGCGCCGGTGAAGACGGAGCCGGGGCTCGCGCCGGTGAAGACGGAGCCGGGGCTCGCGCCGGTGAAGAAGGAGCCGGCCGCGCCGGTGACGACGACGACGCGGACCTGGAATTGACGCGCAGGGACTCTATAGCGATGGAGAAGGAGCGCCTGGAGAAGGCGAAGGAGCGCCAGCGCGCCGCCCTGCTTCGCTTCGCGGAGCTTCGACGCGGCCGCGACGAAGGCGGAGTCGTCGTCATCTGCGACAGCGACGACGACGACGACGATGCGTCGCCACCAGTCCGCCATGGCGACGCCGGGCAGGGGTCCAGCAGGGGCGCCCGCGTCAAGGAGGAGAAGGCCGACGACGACGATGGCGGCGACGGCGGCGACTTCACCCAGTTTTTCCTTTAGATTAGTTTATGTGTATGTGCTATGTAATGAAAATCCGCGAACTTCGCCGAAATGTGCCGAAATTTATCGTGTTTGGCCGAAATTTATCGTGTTTGGCCGAATTTTATCGTGTTTAAGCCGAACTTGGTCGAACTTTTTTTATTTTAAAACGTGCCTGGGGGCGGCCCTGGGGCCGGCGGCTGGGGATCAACTCACCCCTAGGCCCAATTTTTGCGCTGGCTCACCCCCAGGCGACGATTTTAGACGCTTCTTGAGGGGTACGGCTGGAGATGCCCTTAGTCACACACCCGTGACTAGGTGAAATGAGCACCCAAGATCACAACCGCGCCGCAAGGCTGTATTTCTGGAAAAGAAAAAAACACCTTAACAACATTGTTGTTTCAGCTATGAACAAACGTAACAATGATGCCGATGGCGGAACATGCAAAATATTACTCCCTCCGTTTCTTTAAGGTGTATACTTTTGGGCACGGTGACCAAAGCAACAAATTATGCATACATTAGTACAAAATTACCTTTGTCAAATGTATTGATTACTGGCAAGTAAATCAGTTAAGCTTTGGAAGAAAGAGATACATGCAATCATGAGAAATATATTTTCCTTATTTTGCTATAAAGAGAGGTACAGACAATCGGGAGAAAGATATTTTCCTCTTTTCTATAGGGATAAAAAAGGGATTATGATGAATTAGAAGAAATGCATCTTACATTGTGAGAATTTGTAAAAAAAATAAATACACCTTATATAAAGGAACGGAGGGAGTATTATCTTGTATGCTTTGTCAATTTCTTCATACATCCGTACAGTGGGTTTAAAGTGTTGAAATCCCCAGTTGAAATTATGTACGCCATCCAATCCAAATTAATTATCTCTGCTTTAGTACAAATTTAGAAGTTATTCTTGTGTGATGGACATACGGGCATCTATCTCTGGAGTCTGGTGCGCCCCAAGGATCGGCCGACTAGGTCGGGACCGGCGGCACGACTAGTGGCCGGTTGGGGCGCGCGCGTCGGCGCTACACGGCACGGGTCTCCAGGTTTGGATCATCGGTTGGTGCCGAACGCCCAACCATCATATCGGCGACAAGTGCAGGCCGTGTATGCGCGCCAGACGTCCAAGGGTTAGCGCATCGCTACCAAGTCCTACTGCAGCCAGTAACTTCTTCAGCGTTGAGTCCACTCCAAGACTCGAGAGAGATGAAATGATCTATCCATGAACGGTACTACATAAAGGTTCTGATCCATGGAAGATCCTAACACGTGTGGGCTCGCATCCCTTTCTTATGACTCCATCATGGATAGGAGATGTAGATAATTGCGCTCGCGATCGCACAACGAAAGTATGTGTACTGCCATGACACTTCATGAATAGATTGAAAGTTTTTCTCGAAAAAAAAATAATAATCACAAGTTTTTCCTCGTTACGGGTGGTTAGGTCAAATAAGCACCCAAGATCGCAACCAGTACATGTCAAACCATTTTTTTATAACAACTTGTCAAACCAATTTGATAGTAGACATAATGGCAAGGCTGTATTTCCCACCCACTCTCGCTCTCGCCGCTGTCTGGCAAAGCCCATGCGGCGGCTACGGCTGTGAGATCATGTTCAGGGGTGGGCCGACGTGGACGCTCGGAGGGAGAAGGCGAGATGGCAAAAGAGATGCGTGTTCGAGTGACCTGCGTAAGGCGGTGCTCAACTACGGTATTGGTGAAGCCGCCGACGGCGATCTTTAGTGACAGCTCGGCCTGGCGAGATGGCAAAGGAGATGCAAGTAGACTATTTTATGATGACTCAATTTGCCAGATGTGAATTTGGGATAAAAATTGATTGCATCATTCTAAAATTCACATCCACTTTGGTTAGTGTGGTATTTAGCAAAACTGTACCGAAATAGTTTGATATTTACCGAAGCCGAACCTTATAGCTATCTCATAACATATGAACAATCGTATCAAAATCATATTTCTTTGGAGAGGTTGCCTCTTGAAGCATGGAAGATATGTTGGACAATGAAGCGGAGACAATTGGTGTTTGACGCCACTTGAATCTTTGTAGCCCATGGAACCCGTTGTACTTTTCTTTGATTCTCTGTTGTTCCTGCTTTTTAGAGGTGAAGTGCTTCTTCAACAGAGTCCTAGTGCGCTTCTTCACGGCTTATTAGCTATGTGACGATTGACTTTGGTCATGTTGTGTAGCCACTTTGGCTCATAATTCACCAGAGTGCTTTCCGTCAAACTTCTCTTCTAAGCGCTTTTGGTTCAAAAATTTGGACCAACACCTCTTTCTCTCTCTCCCACTCTCTCTCCCCCTCCCTCCCTCTCTCTCCCCCTCTTCCTCCCCTTCACAGAGTTGCCTCTAGAGTTTCCAACTCAAAAAAGAAAAAGAACACCAAAAGGGCTCCCTAGCCTTTCACGTACGCTCATAGGGATGGCAGTTTTGCCCATGGGTATGGGTACCCGCGCGTAGCCGACCCGAAAACAACGGGTATGGGCAAGACCTGAAGAGATTATTTACCCATGGATAATGGGTATACATACCCACAAAATATATGGGTAGGATATGGGTATGACATTGCGCCCATGGGTAACCCAATGAATACCCAGAAACAATTAATAAATGAAAATAACTCCTATGACATATGGGTCATCATCCAACTCCTATGGTCCACCCTAAGTCTCGATTCCTTAAATTGGCCATAGCTCATAGGGCCGCAATCACCTGCTCGCCACTCCTCATGCATCCTATGTGACTCGTTGAAAAGATGAAATCTTGACTCTTCGCTACCAGACTCCTATCCAACGCTCGATCCAGCGATTCCCCATTCCCAGCATGACCTCCCACTGTACCGGGTTTCTACTAACCGCCGCTCATACTCCCTTGATGCCTCCAAGAGGCCACCCACCATAGTAGCCTGTGTTAGTGATATACTACTCGTCCATGATCATTTGAAGTTTAAACCCATTTCTCTACATTTTAAAATTTTAAATTCTATATATTATATCCACTGGATACCCATTGGGTATAGGATACCCGATGGGTATGGGCATGGGTTCCAATTTATGCCCATGGGTATTGAAATGGGTGGGTATAGAAATTTTGTGTGGGTTTGGGTTTGGGTAGAAGGAGGTTGTACCCGCCCATACCCTGCCCATTGCCATCCCTATACGCTCATACGTTGGTTGACTCATCGTTCAAACCCGAACAACCATTAGCTAAAGAGGGGAAATCTTCCTTTTTTCCTTGACAAAACGGTCTGAAAGAGGACGTGGACTTCCTGGTGCTATGTGCCCCTATTAACAACAACAACAACATAATAATAATACATGTGTTAGAAAGACTGTTTTTTTTTGTGCTAAACATTGTTTAGATTTTCGTCAACATTTGAAGTTTCATGGTGCTCTGGAAAAAGGGAAACAAAATCAATGTTTCGAGAAGGCCAATTTCAAAAGCATCCTGGAGCACTGATTTTGTATTATCTTCTCGAAATGCCATGAATGTATTCCATCGGGACAATATGCAAGTAGGTAGCAAACTAAGCGATGCTTTTCTTTTCTGTGCACAAATAAGCGATGTTTATGGCCGATTTTTTTTCATTTTTTGTTTTATAGGGATCGGAATTACACCTTTAGATAGTTGCACAAATCAACAAGAGCCCTGTCCTCACGCTTTTTTTAAGGAAAAGCCTTGTAAGACCTGCGTGCAGTAGAGCAAAAGTAAAGCTCCTGTCTCATTTCTTGGGGGAGGGGGGAGGGGGGGGACTTGGGGATAATGACAAATACCACCTTGCTAATTGGGAGTTTGTTTCTGAGAAAAGAATTTTGGGGGCTTGGTGGTGCTTAACCTCAGGGATTTTAATTTGGCTTTGTTGGCCTCTTGGTCTAAAAGATGTTTTGTAGGTGGACACAAAAATTGGATTTCTCTGGTCAATCATAGGTATAACACAAGTAAGCCCAACCTTCTTTGGTCTAACACTAATGTGGGCCCAGCTTTCTGGAAAGGGATCACTTGACCTTTTGTGGGAGCCCGCCCCTCTATAAATGGCCTCTAGGGATACTACGCTGGAAACACAATTCGGGGATGTTTACGATATGTTAGCAGCAATACTGCACTGTTGCACAGATTTGGGGTTGTACACTAAAACTGAAGTTCATACGATGTGTGCATGAGACGCATTTAACTAAATGGAAGGAGCTGCTTGATCTTATTCCAGTTTACGTCCCTAATTGTGATGATGATTGACCCATTTGGGTTCTGGGGCCTTCTAGCACCTATTCGGCCAGTTCCTTTTATAAAATGATCAAATGGGGTAGGGTTTGTACCCCTACCTGGAAAAACTTATGAAATTTTTTGTTTCCCATAGATATTTAGTGTTTGTCTGGTTAGCTTTTAACAACACGATCCGAACCAGTGATAACTTTAGTAAACGGCGACAAGTGGACGATCCGACTTGTCCTTTTTGTGAAGAGGATGAGTCTGTCCAACGTATGTTTTTTGATTGCATTGTACCCGAAGAGGTTTGGAAAGATGTAGCAGATGCTTTTAGCTTCATGTTTCCGTGTGATATGTCTGAATTATCTACTTTGTGATGTGTCTGTCACAAAAACTCTGTGGTTAACATTTGCGTTTGTTGCTACCATTTGGACATTATGGACTATGCGTAATTATCTTTTCTTTCAGGGCGCGGTGTGGACAAACACCTGTATTCTTCTGAGAAGAGTGAGTGACTTAATCCATCAATGAAAGATCCTATGTGCGGACATTAAGTCTGTACTGCTACGGTGATGTCTCGTGTTGCTGGAGCGGCGAAGAGGAGAGCTAATTCGGATCAGCTGGAGACGAAGAGCTGAGCTGGTGCAAGGAGCGGTGAGGGTGGTTTTGCGCTCAAGGCACATTCCGGCCAGTTGGTTGATATCAATCTGTTATCCGTAATAGCTTAAGAGCATCTACAACCGGATACACCAAATCCGGCCCATCAAACACCCACGGACGCGTCCGGACGTGCTTGCAATGACCGGTTGGCCCACAAATTTCCTTCTCTACATCTAAATACCTCATAGTTCAACCCTCAAGACCATACAAAACATGCAAAAGAAACATCTGCTTACTACGTAGATCAACTAAACCTACACCACACTACTCACTATCGTCGGAGATATCCACTATCTTAGCTCCGGGTACATGGGCAACAGATGCAACTTCGGCTCCGCGTCGGCCTCCGTCTCCTCCTATGCATCCAGCTCGTCGAAAAGCGCATCGGCCTCTGCATGTTCTTGCTGGATGAAGCGCCGGTTGGACTCCACGTATGCCTCATCTTGGATGGATTTCAGGATGGTGGTCTACTCCGCCATCTCCGCCGCTTGGGCGAGCGCGAACTCCGACATGGTGAAGCCCGCAACCAGCTCCGGCTCTGTCGCGTCTTCCTGCTCCGGACCCACCCCCTCCATGGACCCTTCCTCTTCCTCTTGCTCCTCCTCCTTCTTCGGCGAGTTTGGAGGGAGGCCGGCTCCGACACAGGCGGCGCGCCTTGCCCAGATCTCCTTCTGCATCTGGAAAGTGGTGCTCCAACGTTAACATAGTATACATGATGTTGTTCCACTGGGCCATGACGAAGACAGGTGGCGAGGAAAGAGGGAGACAGAGACGAAGAGATATGGATGGGCTCAGACCGGAGGCGCAAAGGAGGATGAAGAAGATGTGACTAGGGCTAGGGGAAGCCGTGCGGCTTAAATAGCCGGACTTTAGCCTCGGGCGCGCGAGCCGGCGTATCCCCAACATTGCCACAGTTGAGGCGTGTCCACCGATCGCACCGTCCGTCCGGAGACACGGACACATCACAGGGCGGCACGTAGCACGGCGTCCACAGAGTCCCGGAGCAGCAGAAGAAGGAGCAGAAGAGCAGCGGTGGCCTCCACGTAGTACACGCGCAGAGCCCACGTTCCCACTCGAGCGCTCGTTCGCACCGTCGCACGCACACTTACTTAACTCGCAAGGACCCGACCCATCACAAATCCTCTCCACTCCTCCACTCCGTCCGAGCATTCCCCGACACCTCCGGCCGCAGATCCCTCCCGGCCGCCCGCTCAGCCTCAGCCTCTGCCCGCCACCGCCATGCCCTCCTAGCGCGCCTCCCTCCCCGCCGCCCGATTTAGCCCCCGTCCCCCTTCTTTTATGGAGCCCCCGCGCGGCCGGCGCACTCGCAATGCCGCCGTCCCCACCGCCTGCTTCCTCCTCCTCCTCCCCCTCCTCCTCCTCGTCCCAACCCTCTCCCCCTCCGCCCGCCACCACGCCGCCCCCAGCCTCCGTCACGTCGTGCACCGGGCGGCCCTCTCCTCCCCGTTCTTTGCCGCCAGGCCGCGGGGGGACTGCCAGGAGCTGCAGGCGCTGCACGGCGCGGAGGCCCGGTGCGCCTACCTCCTGTCGCACACCCCCTGCGCGCCGGCGGGGTACGTCGACTACCTCCGCCTCTTCTACTGCGGATTCGCCGGCGCGGGGCACCCGGCGGCGGGCTACGCGGCGTTCCTGCTCTGGCTCGTGGTCCTCTTCTACCTGCTCGGCGACACCGCGTCCGAGTACTTCTGCGCGTCGCTGGAGGGCCTCTCCGCCGCGCTGCGCCTGCCCCCCGCCGTCGCCGGCGTCACGCTGCTCTCGCTCGGCAACGGCGCGCCCGACGTCTTCGCCAGCGTCGTCTCCTTCGCGGCCGGCGACGGCGGGGACGGCGGCGGGGTCGGCCTCAACAGCGCCCTCGGCGGCGCCCTCTTCGTGTCCACCGTCGTCGCCGGCGTCGTCGCGCTCGCCGCCGCGGGGTCACGGGGAGGGGCCGTCGTGGAGCTGCGCGGGTTCCTGCGCGACCTCTGCTTCCTCTTCTTCGCGCTCTGCTACCTCGTGGCCGTGCTCGTGAGCGGCACGATCACCGTCTGGGTGGCCGCGTCATTCGTCTCCATCTACGTCGCATACGTCGTCCTCGTCTGGACCTCCCAGTGCTGCGCCGAGCCGGGCAAGCCGCCGCACGCCGACCTCGCGGCGCCGCTCCTCCTAGAGGACGACGACGACGACGACGTACCTCCGCTGCCGTCCTACTCGTCCAAGACCGCGCCAGCCTCCACGACGGCAACAGCCTGCCTGCATTACCTCGTGTGCGCGCTCCGCATGCCGCTGTACCTCCCGCGGCGGCTCACCATCCCGGACATCGCCGCGCACCGCTGGTCCCGGCCCTGCGCCGTGGCCTCCGCCGCGCTGGCGCCAGTCCTCCTCGCCACGACCTGGACCTCGCACAGCCCGGCGGCAACATCCTCGCACCACCACCACACCAGCGACGGCCACGCGATCCTCCTCGCAGGCGCCGTCCTCGGCCTCCTGTTGGCCGCCCTCGCCGCGGCGACCACGGACGCCGCATCCCCTCCCCGCGGGCGACGGCGCCGCGTGCCATGGCTTGCCGCAGGGTTCCTGATGAGCGTGCTCTGGGCATACACCCTGGCGCGCGAGCTGGTGGCCCTGCTGGTGGCGATCGGGTACATGGTGGGCGTGAAGGCGAGCGTGCTGGGCGTGACGGTGCTGGCGTGGGGGGATTCACTCGGCGACCTGGTCTCCAACGTGGCGATGGCGACGCACGGCGGCCCGGGCGGCGCGCAGACGGCGGTCTCCGCCTGCTACGCCGGGCCGCTGTTCAACACGGTGGTGGGGCTGGGGCTATCCCTCACGCTGGCGGCCGGCGCGCAGTACCCGGCGCCGTTCACGCTGCCGGCCGACTCCGCCGTGTACGAGACGGTGGGGTTCCTGTGCGCGGGGCTGGCGTGGGCGGCGGTGGTGGTGCCGGCGAGGGGCATGCGGCTGGACCGGGTGTACGGGGTGGGCCTCATCGTCATCTACCTCACCTTCTTCGGCGTCCGCGTCCTCGACAGCCTCGGCCTCTGGTTCGGGTAGCCATCGCGCGACTGCAGCAGACACAAGCTGCTCTGCTCCCGTCAATGGCGGCACTGTGCGGCGATGTACGTAGGCTTGTACAGTGGAGGGGGACACATGCATGGATCATCAGATGCTTGTACAGTGGTAGTATTAGCGCTAGCGATCAGCCATTAGGTGTGGATTACCGATGGATTAGCTAGTGGGTGTAATTGTCGATTGTTTTGGTTGGCATCAAAGATGATTTTCCCTCCACGGTACGTACCGAGAGATGAATACATGTACCTACGTATGGATCTGGATTGATTGCTCGGCCGGAGTTAGCTCGACGTTGCGATCGCCGAGTGAGCTCGCTCGATCTCGGACCACGTTTGGTTTTGTGTGGCCATCGATCGATCATCTGTGGACGACGGATCCCAGGATGTCGTCGTCTCACGAAAGCACGGCGGCCGTTTCGCCCGGCTTGTTTTGATAACTGGCTTGCCTCGTCATGCCTCCGTCCGTCCGTCCGTCCGTCCCTGGGATGGATTTGCCGGCGCCGACAGACAAAATCTAATCCAAGACATGAACACAGTTGCCCGATTCCGTTGCTTCCAAATTAGACTTGCGAGGCCGCCGAATCTAGCAGCATGTTAGTTTTGTTCCCTTAAATAAAATTAATCAGGCATGATTCTCCCTTCTTGATGTTGGTACTGTGCCAGTTTATGGCATACACGTATCGGGGAGGAGGGGGCAGGCACAATTTGGTGCTTTGCTCCTGTTGTACTGCCCTGCACACATGCTTTCGGTCCCCTTTGTTTATGCGCCCGCGACGCGCATACGCGGGCGGAAATAAACAAGGGTTCGGTTCGAGGACCGTCCTGCCCCTCCACGCGCTAGCACACGGCCCGCCCTAGCTCCACCCGGCTCGTCGTCGTGCAGTGATCCACGGGGAACGGTTGCTTCAGAAGGACGTGCTCAATTGTTCACCGACCCACGGACGGGCGCACGCAACCATCCTAAAAAAAAGTCGCTCATTTCGAATATTTCAAACATGGATTCTAAGCGAACTCAATATATTACATGCAAACTACTCCCCCGTTTCTAAATATAAGCCCATTTAGAGATTTCAAAATATGAACCACATACGGATGTATGTATACATATATTAGAGTGTAGATTGACTTATTCTGCTCTTTACATAGTCCATGTTAGAACCCGCAAAATGTCTTACATTTAGGAATGGAGGGAGTAACAAAGTTTAACAAGTTCAATGTATTTTACATCCCACCTAATCTAAACTAAAACCACACAAGATGTCCAATGGCGGCCTTGTAGGTGTGACCTCTAAGACCAGCGGCGTCGTCGTTACGTTAGTTGTAGAAGCCACCCCAACCGCGGCGGCGATCTTCTCCCGGCCGACGTCGTCATTCTCTTCTTCATCGATCGACTACTCCTTTACCAGGGACGGAGCGGGGGAGGATGACGGTCCCGACGGCCTGCGGCGGCGGCAAGTTGTCTCCGCCCGGCTCGGACTGGATCCAGAGCTCCCCGTGTTTGTGTCCATCGCCGAGCAGTCACCATGCTCGTTTGAGCTCCTTCTCCTCCATCATCTTCTTGCCCATCGCAGCATTTGATGGTGAGGGTTTTGAAAGGGTGGTCGCGGAAGCGTGAGAGTATTAAAAAGCGGTAGAGGCGGTGGTGCTATGTGTTGGGAGGGAAGGGGGTGTCGGTTTGACGTGGAGAACGTTCAGACTCTCCTCAAAAAATGCAATTCACATCTGGACACGTCAATTGCCATATTTCAAATCCATACAAACTCATGTAACTACGTCGGCACTCCTCAAAAAATACGATCCACACCCCTCAAAAAATACGATCCACACCCGGGCACCTCAATTACCATATCTCAAATCCATACAAACTCATGCAATTACGTCGACACGCACGCATCGTCCGGCTACTCCATCATACTACACTAAACATGCCATCAGACTATCAAAATTTGGCGTGTTTGGCTATGGTGGAGTTCATCCACGACTGCCCTTGCCCTTCCCGGCGCCCTTGTCGTCCTTCTCGCGGAAGTACCGGTCCAAGACGCATACGGATCGAGCCGGACCTGCTCGTCGCTGGAGGTGTCCTCGCGCGTCGTTGTCCATCTTCTCCTCCTTCGGTGGCTGTTCGTCCATGGCACGAACCGCCCGATTCTGCTCTCGGGCGAGGGCGCGCGTGTTCCTCCGCTGTCGTTTCTTCATAATGCGGGTGCGGATGGCTTCCTCCTCTGCGGCCGCCCACGCCGCTGCATCAGCCCGCCGCCATTTTCGTCGCGATACGGGCCTCGGCGGCCCTTATCCTCTCCTTCCCATGGCGGGCCGCCCGTTCCCGGTGGGACTCATACTCTGCCCGGCCGGTGATGGGGAAGGAGAGGTGTTTCGGCCGGCACCACGAGGATCCAGCACTAGAGGACCCGAGCGCCCGGTGAGCCAACGCTATGGCGTCGCGGCGGATGGATCCATCTGTCGGCCAGGCGGTGTCCTCCCGGGAGCGGCGGAGTGCAATGTGAACTGCCATTGCCTTCTCCAACCCACACGGGACCACACCCCAGTCGACGGATTCGGGCTAGTCAGAGTCCGATCCGCTGCCTGCGATGGTGAAGAAGTCCGCAAACCGCCGGAGGTGAGCTCGGGTGGTGGAGGGGAGTGGAGTGAAGTGGCTAGAGTTTGCTCCGGCGAGAGGATGGGGACGAATATAAGTGGGGATGGGTGGTCCAGTATGGACCGGGTCCGACGTGGCGGGTGTCCTCGAGCGTCCTCATATCCGCCTCATATTTGAACTGGATATGGGGGATGCCGGTCAATCTGAGTGTTTCAGGCCCGTTTGAGGCATCCGTCTGGATCGAGAAATCGTGATCGGGCAGCCCGCTCAGACGTATGAGGCGGGTTCAAGAAAGATCCGATGTAGATGCTGTAAGGGTCTGGGTTAAAGGAGAGATGCCCGTGTGCTTTTCCTTACCTAGCAGACGGTAAAGCAAAGCATAACAAGATCTGCTGCAAATGGTCCGGCGTCAAATAAGTATCTGCTGCTTTGCTTCGGCTTGAGTCTTGCTCCGGAATTTCGTCCATGGCATTCTTCTCTGAACCGGTGACTTCAGTTTATATATGTCGGTAAAGTTGGTGCCGACCTTTCCCATTTGTTGATGGAGCACCAAACCCAAACTCTCGCGTCTCCTGGGAGGGAGGGAGGGAGGGAGGTCCGTCGACGTTGAGCTGACCATCTCCCTCCCCAAAAGAAAGGAGACGGCAAAGCAGGGCCGGTCGGTGTCTCCTTTTCATCCCACCCCACCCCTTGGCAATTTGCCCGTCGCCGTCACGCGGTCACACGGTGAACGTACGTATGGTATACTCTACAATGGAGCGGTAGCTCTCACGCGGTCTCAAGAAAAGACGGCGCAATTAAACTGGAGCCACACACGTCGCGCAGGAGCAGGCCGGCGATCGCTACCGGCAGTCCGCAACGCTCTGCACCGTGCATGACCAGGACGACGACGACGACGAGACGACGCTACCGGCAGTCCGCAACGCTCTGCGCCGCGCATGACCAGGACGACGACGGCGGCGACGAAAAGAAGAAACCGCTGCGTGCGTTTGAGCGTTTCAAGTCTCGTACGTACAGCGTAATGACAATGACACAACGTTTTGCTTTTCTTGGGCGATCCGCACCGGATAGAGTAGAGCAGTGCCAGTACTACATGGGCGATGTGACGGTTGCCGGAAGAGCAAAGCGAGCCCAAAGACGATCGATGACGGTTCCCTCTTTCTTTCCGGTTTGTTTGGCCGGTGAGCCCCTGACATCGACGCCGTGTTGCATCCTGGTGGCACGGCTCGTGTCATTTTGTTTCTTGGCTTCTTCTTACTATTGTTATTATTGTGGTCCCTTTCTTAGCGTTGCATGGAAGCACCAGTGGTCTAGTGGTAGAATAGTACCCTGCCACGGTACAGACCCGGGTTCGATTCCCGGCTGGTGCAATGCATTCCCTCTTTTTTATTTGCCATTCTCGTTTTTTTCTCCTATTATTTGTTGTGTTTTCACCTTCTTTTCAGTGGCGCTGTTTTCACATGTCCTGAGGAACAACTTCATACGCGAACTTGTATTCTTTTTTGAGAGCCGAACTTGTATTTGTTTGTTTTGAGAAATCTGACGATAGTACTAACTTTGAAGCCTAAAAACCGCCTGCGACCAGACGAATATTGGCTGACAAACAAACAAGCTGGGCCATGCTTTTTTTTTTTTGCGGGGTAACAAGCTGGGCCATGCTACCGCACCTGCAAAACCGAAACGCCCCGTGAGGAGGAGGTACGGCCTGCAGAGCCCAAGCCCCACCACCAGATTCCCAGGCCCACCCGGTCTTGCCGTCTGTGCTCACTCACTCATCTGCAGAGCCCAAGCTATGCCAACAACATACTACGTGTAGACGCGCAAAATTTGAATGAATTTAAACGGACACGCGTCGCCGTCCGATATGAATGTACGCGCAGGCGCCGGATTCGCTCGCGAAAAATAAGAGAGAGCACGGCTCGCTCTAGGTGGCGCGCCATTTCATCATCATGGTGCGGGAGTACATCATTTCCAGTAGGTGCTGGCAGCAGAGGGACCTCGCCACGCTACCTCTGCCTCTAGCTAGCTAGGTAGGTGGTTGGGTTGGGACGGTACTGCACATCATCGTCCTGCTCGACGACTGCTCCACTCTACTCGAACGTTTTCAAGGCGCGCGGAGACGGTGACCGGAACCGGCAATGCATATGCATAATATCATGCAGCCAGTACTCCGGCAAGGCTGACATGGCAGCATTTCGTGCATCGGCTGTCTGTCTCGCATCTCTCCGTGTTTGGTTGCGCGCCCTGCAGGCAGACTGCAGCGAACCTTAGCCTGCCTTTCAATCAAGGGATCTTAAGGGCATGTACATCCGGACTTGACAAATCTCCCCCCTCCTCCCCCCGCACGCCACGCGGGCACGTCCGCGGACAGTGTCCACCGGCCTCTCATATGTTGTGCCACATATTCACGTGCTCGAATTTCGATTCTCAATCCATGTAATCCATGCACGTCGATCATACAATACAAACTATTCGAATTCAACGGGTTAAAACAAAGCCAAAGCAAATCATAGTTCAACAGACCGGACATTGCCAAAATGAAATCAATGTCCGAGCGTGACACATGGATTCGGATCACTGCCCGGGAGTCTGATCCGAGCGGAATGCGTCATGCTCGTCCTGCTCCGCCTGCATCCGGGCTGCCTGCACCACCTGCATCCGGGCCGCATGATCTGCTGGCGCCCTCGCCACCTCGTACTCCCCACGGTCGTTGATCTCCTTCTTCTTGTCCACAAGCCACTTCTTTGTATGCCCATTCAAAAGGGTTTTGTCCGCCAACATGATCTTCGCATCCTCCATGTCCCGTGCGAGTTGCAGCCTCTCCTTCTCAAGCTCAATCTCGCCAAATGTCTTGGCTTTTTCGAGTTCCCATTTGATAGCTGCTTGTTGCTTCTCCAGCTCGATCTTATATAGTAAAAATAACTACACAAATTACATCATATGGATCACAATCTCATATGATCATTATATTGAAGAACATGAGAAAACATACCAAGTACCAACTAATACAAACCCGTAGTCTAAAGGTGCACCACCTGAAAATCATCATGGGAGTAGCATGGGCGATGAAGATGAGCAAGGGGCCGATTCTCTTCACCGATAGAATACATGAGTGTGGCTTTAGATTGGACCCTCTCAAAACGCAAAGTGATGGCAATGTTAAGTGTGTTTGGTTGCATTCTCATCTCAGCATAGTTGTTCCTTCTTCGTGCATGCTCAACTCAACACCCCTCTTCATGCATGCTTCTAGTGTATTTGTGTTGAACTAGTGTGGACTCATGCACCCTCCATACACCCTATCAAACACCCAAAAGTGGGTCGAGAAGGAAACTTTTGGAATCATACATCCTACGAAACACACCCATATAGAAGAACTTGTCAGTAGAACTTGCACACGTCAACTTTTTTCTTTGGAAAAATGTCCAAGGCCATATATTGAGCATCATGTGTCCCTGCAAACAGACCTATATAAAAAGATAAAATTCCAATCAAATTCTTGGGACCGAAGTCTTCTTCCTCCTGCATCCACCAGCGGCGCGCCATGAGCGTAGCTTGATGCTGCCTCTGGGCTCTACCTCATTGGAGCAAACTTTTATAAACACAAGAACTTGTAGAAGCGGCAACCGGGAAGTCATCGATGTAGACCAGGAGGCGCCGACGATCGCGATATGTGAAACAGATCATCGTCCGGAGAGGAAAACGCCAAGACTACGAACGTTGGGCGAATCCGTTGGAAACCTAAACCGACCCGGTGCTGGAAGGCCCATCGGAGACACGACTTTGTATGCCCTCCGCAGGTGACAAGCACATCAACGAAATGGGGAAAGGGCGGTGAGAAAATTATTCTCAGGGACAACGTCGCCGCCGCGCCGTCTCAAACCGTGAAGTCTCCCTAAAGAAAACCTAAAAAAATCATCAATGCCGGTGCACGATAGGTCCGGGTATGGCGTCGAGTTCGCTGCCTTCAAGGGCACATGCAACGACGCCCTGTTCTCCGGTGACCTAGCCAGGCCGGGCCGTCGTTGAAGATCACCGTTGGCGGCTTCACCAATACCATCGTTGAGCACGCCTTACGTAGATCACTCGAACACACATCTCCTTCGTCATCTCCCTCCGAGCATCCACATTGGCCCACGCCTGAACATGAACTCCCAGCCGTAGCCGCCATGTGGGCTTTGCCAGGCGGCAGCGAGAGGGAGAGAAGATGGGAAATGGATAAGGTGGCATCAACTCTATAATTGGGCTCTTCTCCGTCTATGTGAACTACTTCTAATGTGTTTTGTGCGAATATGACTATACATAAATAAGATTCTTTCTTGGAATAGCTCATAAATGAAGAGTCTAGTATGGACAAGAGAGACGAGCATTGAATCATGATCATACATGAAGACCGAGGCAAGCACAGAATAATAAATACTAAATTATACTCCCTTTGTTTTTATTTACTATGCATATTAGGTTTGACTGAAAACAAACTTCGTAAAGTTTGACCAGGTTTATAGAAAAAATATAAACATTTATCTAAAAAATCAAAGTGATGTGAAAGTAGATTCAATAATGAATCTACTGGTATTGATTTGTTATTGTACGTGTTAATATTTTTATTTATAAACTTTATCAAAATTTACAAAGCTCGACCATAACCAAAACTAATACACGGCCTAAATAAAAACGAAGGTCTAGTTTGGTAGCACTGTTTTTTTTAAACTGTGGTATTCCAAAACCTCAGTTTTCCAACGCGGGGACAATGAATACCTCGGTTTGTCCAAAGCATTGTTTTCATCTGTTTCTTCAAAACCACAGATCCGTTTGGCAAGTTCTGTTTTACCTGTTTTTTGACTGACCGCAACTAACTCAGCAACACCCAAGGAGCTAATCTTTTTTTTTTTGCAATCACCCAAGGAGCTAATCAGCGTGTAAAAAGTAAACACGGCCATGCAATGCATGCAGCCATCACATGCAAGCCAAGTCGAAGGGAGTAGTAAAGCAGAGACGATACGTTCGTGCGATCGCGGTGCAATTATTTGCCTTTCCTATCGATAACGTATTATAAGAAGGTATCTGTAAAAAAGGGGATTTTTTTAGCATCAGTATAGACACAAGCGCTCATATACACGCGCATACACTCACCCCTATGAACGCACATACGCACACTCTATCCCTATGAGCACCTCCGAAAGACTGAGCCGGCATATCATCTTGAGATTTACAAAGTCATCGTAGGCACCTCGTCGTTGACGGGAACGTCTCCTTCCACTGAAAGCTCATCGCCGGAAATCCTGAAATAAATGCAGAAATAATGCGAGCAACAGGATTTGAACTCTGATGGGTTGGGGATACCATTGTCCACCTAACCAATTCAACCACAGGTTGATTCGCAAAAGGGAATTTTTCTGTAAGAAAGGGAGACGAGCCCACATGTGGCATGACGTCCTATGATATGATCTCAGGACCTTTATGTACCGTCCACGGACGAGATCATTTCATCTTTCTGAAGTCTCAACACGTACGGCCTAGGTGGACTTCGCGCGATGCTACTCGATGCTTAACGTGGCCTCAACGCTAAAGAAGTTACTCGTCGCTCTAGACTTGGTAACGATGTGTTAACCCTTGGACGTCTCGCGCACACACACGGCCTGCACCTGTCGCCGATATGGTGGTTGGGCGTTTGGCACCAAACCTGGAGAGCGGAGAGCCGTGCCGTGCCATGTAGCGCCGCCGCCGCGGCGCGACGTGCGCGTCCCAACCGGCCACTAGTCGTCACATCCGTCCGTGCGTGCCTTCGGCCAGTGTCCGTCCGTTCCCGCCCGCGTCTCCGTCGCGGCAGGAGAAGGAATCCTTGCCTGCCGTGCCGCCGGTCCCGACCTAGTCGGCCGAGCCTTGGGGCGCACCAGACTCCAGAGATAGGTACCCACCCGTAGGACCATACATCCACCCATCCAGGAGATGGAGGAGAGTGGAGGGCGCCGTCCCGTGACCATGGCGCGACCGCGACGTGCCGCCGCACACGTACGTCTGCTCGGCGTGGGCTCTCTTTGTCTGCGTTGCATCCTTCCGGGAGCTTTTGGGGTGGTGGCGTGTCGACCGATGGCCACGCGTGGGGAAACGGCCGTTCCGTTGGCTTTTGGTTCCGGCCGGGGCCCTCCCTCGCCCGGTGCACGCGCGTGGTTGGTTGGTTCGGCTCGGTTCAGGGCCCCGCGCCGCATGCAGCGGCCCGACGTCACGGTCAACTGCGCGAACAAACTGCACGCGACGGGTGCAAAGGCTACTAGGTGAAACGGAATATATATGTTGCACGCCAATGGTTGAGCACCAATTTGCACCCGCGGATGAGGTGCAAAATTGTTGCATTGACGCGTCATATCAACTTTTCTTTTTTTCTTTTTAGACAATGACACAAATTAACTAGTGCACGGTGCGAGTAACCGAGCGGCAGCGGCAGAGCACCAATTTGCACCCATGACCGACCATCCCCAGACTTGCATGTTTTTTGAATATTATTTTGCTCATTCAATCCTTTCTTTCAAAGGCAATAGAGTACATTGTTGTGTGCGTGCGTGTCACTGTCCAACTGATTGAGGAATGCCAGATGGAGCTCAAGATACGCAAGTAGAAGGTACGTAGACGCTAGCACACAACCGATTTAACCACATTTAAACACCCATCGGCCCTAGTGAAAATTAAGTAATCTTTCACGTGTGGTTTCGTCAATCCGGGAGAAAGGGCCGAATGTATGTGACGGCGAGCGGCGCCTCCGATGGAGTCTTTTTGCAAGGTTCTCCATTTTCATCACGGGTGGAAAAATGAGAGACGTGATTGATCGGAATCCCAAACCGAGTAAAACAAAGTGCCGCCATCGCAGTTCGTTTGTAGTCAGTGTCCTGGTAGGCATCACAGTTCTTTGCATGAACCTTAGTTTCCTTTTCTTCTCCACGCACTCCTTTAATCATGAAATGAGTGCCCTATTTATTTTTAGTACGGTCTCGAACACGACGTCTAATTACAGATCATGTTTAATAGATGTATAACATTAAGCTTTTTCGAGATAAATGTAAACTGGTTACGCGTGGCCATGCAGAGTCAAAATATAAACATTTCGAGGCAGCTGTCAACCTGTGAGCTTGTACTTTTTGAATCGTTTCTTTCAGTACTATATATTGATGGGGCCGCACCGCTGTCATCCACCACACAAATGGGCAATGGATAGCAACATGCATGTAGCAATTTACGTCAAAATATTGCAAAACACACCCCCTCTCAGCTTGTGCATCTGAGGTGCCGGTGAATCCGCGGATCCGCCTCCACTCCGCCTGCCACTCCAGCAGCCGGTGCCAGGGAGGGGAGTCCTTGTGCCTCGACTCTTGCTAGTAGATATGTAGGGTTTTAGTCATCGACCGACACTCGAACAGATGGCAACATTCTTCTCCAAGTAAGTCTTCCGGGCCCCAAATCTTCTCAAGTATGGCTTCGCCCCGCCGAACATCATGTGCGCCTGTTCTTTGTGCCGCTGCGGGTCGACGGCGTCAAGCTCCACGGATTTGGAGAGGCTACAACCTAACCATCGTGTGCCTCACATTGAGTCGGGGAAACGCAAGGAGGTCGCCATGCACGGCGGCAGTGCTCTGTAATCTGAACACCACAGATGAGTTTGGCAACGCTGGAGGGCACGTAGATTGCGGCGACGGTGGCGGCATGGCCTCCGTGAGAGCTCGTCGCTCGAGGGAGGTTCAGGGATCGTAGAAATGCTCTCCCTCGCGCACTAGGCAGATGCGGTGCTTAGATTTATCCATCGGGTGTGAAGATGGATAAGGATGACCTTTCCACGTAAACAAGTCAACTGTTAGGACCAGTCAATGTATACCACATCAGCAAAATACGTTGGATATAATAACGGTGACCGTAGAGTGACACATTTATGCAATCTCAGTGATCGTATTCTGACACTTCTTGAATACAGTGACCAAAGTGAACTCTAGGATCAAGTTCAGGTACCATAGATGTAATTTACTCTGAAATAAGTATGTGCTGCTTTGCTTCGGTTTGAGTTTTGCTCTAGAATTTCCTTGGCTGAGCTGGTGACTTTTGTACCAGTAAAGTTGCGGATGAGCTTTCCATCTGTTGATCGACCAGCAAATCCAGACCGTCATCTCTCGCCTTGGGAGGGAGGGAGGTCGACGTTGAGCTGACCATCTCCCTTCCCAAAGGAAAGAAGACGGTAAAGCAGGGTCGGTCTCTCTTTTCCTTCCCGAGTTTTGCTAGAGCTACGGGTAGATTTATACTGAAGCAAGCTTATAAGTGAGTTGTCAACTTGTCATTACAAATAGGAAGGAAAGAAAGGCCCACATCGTGAATTTCACGAGAGAGTGGCTTAATAAGGATGGGACGCGTACACCCCATAACCCACTTCCGTGAAACCATCCCGTACGCCTAGGATTTTCGTTTCTTCCCCGCCCTTTGGCAACCAATTTGCACGTCGCCGTCACGCGGTCACACGGTGAATGAATGTATATACGTAGTATAAGGATAAGGAGTACTAGTAGCTCTCACACGGTCTGAAGAAAAGACGGCGCAATTAAACTGGAGTTACACACGTCGTGTGCAGGAGCAGGCCGGCGATCGCTACCGGCAGTCCGCAACACTCTGCACCGTGCATGAGTGCATGACGACGACGACGGCGACGAAACGAAGAAACTGCTGCGTGCGTTTGAGCGTTGCAGGCCTTCCTACAGTGGACGGACATGGACACGACGTTTGGCTGCTCTTGGGTGCTCCGCACCGGATAGAGTAGAGCAGTTGTAGTACATGAGCGATGTGACGGTTGCCGGAACAGCGAAGCCAAGACGATCACGGTTCCTCGGCTGAACTGCTCCGTCCGGAGTCCCTCTTTCCGGTTTGGCCGGTGAGCCCGTGACGTCGTGTTGCATCCTGGTGGCACGAAAAAAATTTATATGAGACCAGATCTCATGATTAGCAGAGACCCGTTTTGATAGCTGACACGTGGCATGCATAAATCACAAAGCATCTAATCTTTTTTCTCCTGATTTTAAATGGGGTGAAGGATGTTTAGTGATTTGTGAATGCCACGTGTCATTCATCAGGATAGGTCTTGCGTGAGACCTGATCCCATAAAATTCTTTTCCTGGTGATCTTCTCGCGGACTTAGCCATTTTGTTTCTTGGCTTCTTCTTGTTATTATTAATCATTGCGGTCGCTTTCTCATAATCTCATTTGTCTCCGTTACCGCGGGAGGGAGGGCCTGTGTCCCTGTCACCGGCTCACGCCACTGTTTCATACTACTACTGCGGTACGCAGCAAGAAGAAAAGAAAACAAGAAAGTTGTCGAGCGAGCTCAGTACTAGTACGCTCCAAGTAAGTCAAGGTTAATGAGCGAGCTCAGTACTAGTACGAGCATGGAAGCACCAGTGGTCTAGTGGTAGAATAGTACCCTGCCACGGTACAGACCCGGGTTCAATTCCCGGCTGGTGCATTATCTCTTGTTTTTTTTTCTCCTACTATTTGTTGCGTTATCACCTTCTTTTCAGTGGCGCGTTTCACCCACTAGTAAGTGTGCACATGCAACGTACGTTTATTTGAATTAATAAGTGTGTGCACATGCAATACGCATCTATTTGGATTAACATATTATACTAAACTTAATACAAGACAATTTATTCATAAATTTGAAATTTCCCTATAAAGTACACGATCTCTTATTTCTAACTCGTACAAATAATAACATGTCTCCTGTATTAAAAGACCATCCACTTTTCTCAATGTATAAAATTCAAAATTATTTAGAAGATTCATCATGATTCTTTATGTGCACACATTTATGCAAGTATAGTCACACATGAGAATGTCACTTAGGACAAGCTAAGGAACCGTTTCAGTGCCAACAAATTCCAGTCAAGAACTACACAAGATCGTCATGAATATATACAGAGAGAAGTGACCTCTCTTTCTCCGAGATTGATCGAACAACAAGTTTTTGTATATATCTATCCGACACTACTACATATATACAATATAACATCTTTTATAATCCCTAACATCTAAAATCAATTTCAACTTCCACATGGCATTCTCCGTCTTTATGTATGACATGGTCAAGAAAGAATCCCGCCAATTCCTCTTGAATTGCTCGTATGTGATCATGTGGTATGAGTTCATTCCGCATTTGTCACATCTAATTTAAAGAAGTGGGTCAATACATATATATGAAAGAAACTCAACACAATTGATGGTAATAAAATAAAATTGTGAATATTGTTTATGTACTAAATGATATGAGAATTTACCATGACCACAACATATCCTACATTCATCATCATCATAATCAACATGCAGTTTTTGCTTCTCTTGTATGTAGTCCAAGTCTTCTATCAGGAAAACATGTTAACTCAATTGTAGATAAGGACGGTATAAAAATGCTCATGTAAAATTACAATTGCCATGTATTTGCTGGACAAACAAATACACTTATGCAAATTTCAGGTTTTTTTAGTAAAACTTATGCGAACTTTAGTTTTTTTTATTAAAACTTATGCAAACTTTTGGGTTTTTTCAGTGAAACGTAAGTTCATGACTGCAAGTAAGGTCTTGGTTCAGCGAATTTGTCTGTGAGTTCACTATGTAGTCGTGAGTTGGCCATGTAATAACCGGTAGTCAGTACTTAAAAAAACAGGGATGTCTGTTGCAGGTACGCGAAAATCAGTGAAAAAATAAATAAATAAAGAAGGTGAATGTCTCTGTGTGTGCTCCAGGTGTGCGTGTGGTGCGTTCGCGTGAAGGCGAGCGTCTCTGTCATTCAGGCATGCAAGCGGCCGCGGCGACCGTGTCCTCTCACCAGCTGGGCGGCATTGTCGATGCAGGTGAGTCAGTCGTCCAGCTTTGAGGCGGCGGCCTCCATGCACCGGGATTAGCTTTGTACGACGTCGTGCACGCGCGAGTACCGGACAAGCGTGTCCAACAAAGCAGCACGCGTCAGAGTTGAGGGAGTCGGCGCTGGCTTCGGGCGAGTGAGATGGGGCCGTGATTAGCTTCACCTGCTGCACAGTGGCCGAGACCTGCACCGCCTTGGGGACGATGATGGTTGGCGACCAGGAGAATCTACATGCATGGCTGTGGGGGCAGATTTTGGCCCGCTTATACTGGTCCAAGATACTCAGCGTTGCCCCCACTTGAAGGACCTCGGCGGTGGGTGGTTGTCAACGTGGGTGTTGTGAATGAAGCTGAAGTCGATGCGGATGCCGGTGGTTCCCGGAAAGCATGCCCAGGATGTGGACGAAGTCGTTGCAGTCAGTAGAAGTGTGTTCGGAGGAAGCCGCAGCTCCTCCTCGCGTGTCTCCCATTGTGGCTCGCGTGAGTGGTGGGCTGGTGATGGCTGGCGACTCGCGATCACGATTCCCTGATAGGAGACGATAGAATGCGCTCGCGATTAGTTTCCTAATAATTAGATGCGTTCGTGATTAGTTATCTAATAGGATGCAGCCGTGATTAGTTTCCCAATAATTAGATGTGTCCATGATTAATTTCCTAATAGGATGGCTCGTAATTATTTTCCTAATAATACGATGCGCGCGTGATTTTTTTCCTAATAATAGGATGGGTTTGTGATTAGTTTCCTAATAATTAGATGTGCCCGTGATTAACTTGTTAATAGGATGTGTCCGTGATTATAGTTTCCTAATTGATCAGGCATGGACTTTCATATTTTCCTCCGCGGTGGAGTATGGTCAGTCAATGTAAATTGCTAAGTGCACACAGAGAACAAATTCGGTTAAGCCTAGCCGTTAGATTGAGTTTAGTGGGACTAATCATGCGATGGTAATGTATCCGTATGTTTTGTGAGGTGTACTTAGAGAAGATAATGTTTGCTTTTTTATAAGTAGTATAGAAAAACCACCTGCGACCAGGAGGAATATGGCTGACAAACAAGCTGGGCCATGCTGCCGCACCTGCAAAACCGAAACGCCCCGTGAGGAGGAGGTACGGCCTGCAGAGCCCAAGCCCCGCGACCAGATTCCCAGGCCCTAAATGTACGCGCAGTGTCGGCGATCCGGTAGGTGCAGGCGCCGGATTCGCTCGCGAAAATAAAAAGAGACGGTCGCTGTAGGTGGCGCGCCATTTCGCAGTGCAGTACGTACTAGTACACACGTCGCTGGCAGCCATGGACCTCGCTAGCTCTAGCTCTTTTCATAGCTAGGTGGTTGGGTACTCGGAGTCGGAAATCATCATGCCGCTCGACTCGCCGGCGACGGGAGGAGCCAGGAACGCATATGCATGCACCCAGCAAGTGCTGCGGCAAGACCGGCCGGCAGTGTCACTGACTGATCGCCCGCAACAACAACAACAACAACATTGTCGCCGACTGATTCGGTCCCTCTCCGGCAGTTCGAACTCGCCTCCTTAACATCGTACCCGCTCTCTCGTGCTCCCACTCACGGAATCTGACAGCATTTCGACCGGCGTTTGCCCGTGCCCCTGCAGACATACTGGAACGAACCTCAGCCGCGGTCTCAATCACAAGGGTTATACACAAACGACGAGGAATTCAAACTTAGAATCCCGTTTGGTCACCTGGACCATCGAGCCATCAAGGCTACCGGTGACATGCAATGCAAGCTAGGCTACGGGCATGCAAAGATGGGAGCGTCTAGAACTCAGCTGAATAAGATATAGTTTGGTCTCATTCAGCTGACATCAGGATGACATCATCGACATCATCATGTATCAATATTGGTATTTTTTACCTCTGTGATCGACCACGTATGCCTAGGCTGGTTTTCTTTCTATATGTGCGTGGTCTGGGTAGATAATATGGGCCATTAGAGCATCTACAGCCGGGCGTCCCAAACCCGCCTCATATGCCCGGACGGGGCGCCCGATCACTGACCGGTTATGTTTTTCTGACCCAGACGGCCCCCTTAAACGGGCCTTAAACACCCTGGCTAACCGGCACCCCTCATATCCATCCCAAATATGGGGCGGATATGAGGGCACCCGGGCGCCCGGGTAGCGCCAGCGTTGAGACTATTTCTTTCTCCTTCTCTGGTTCCCCTGTCCGTTTATCCTGCTCAACATTGACAAAGGGGTGGTCTTGCACCACTTCCCGACCTTGGCAACGGCGATGCGGAGCTGGAGAGGTGAGGTTCATGATTTTTTGCTCAGATTGGATCGGGTCTATCTTTCACCATGGTGGTTGCGAATAAACAATCCTCATCTAGAGCGGAAGAGAAGGAGAGGCTGAAGGCTATCATGCATGATCTCGATCTCAATTAGGAAGTTCTCGGTGCTGTAAATTTCGAGGAAGAACAACATCTGGCTGAGGAGGACATGAGATGGACAATCATTGTACATATTCATATGGACAAGGGCTTCATCATCTAATGGTTCTTCGGAACATGATGATTGTGTAGGATTTAGCCCGTGAGGAAAATACCAGAACCCTAGATGAAAACATGTTTGTGATGTACTTTGGATACTTGAGAGACTGTAACTCAGGGTTGTCTGCGGCCCTTCAAAGACAAACAATAAATAGGGGAGTATGTGGCGTCGTAACCTACTTCTTTCGATTTCAATGTGATTTTTACAGAGTCCAGGTGCGTCGCGGCGTTCCCAAGCCTCTGAAGAAAGCGGTCTCTCTTCACAGGGAGGTAACAAAGAATTTTTTTGTGGTGAACTATGAAAGGTTGCCAGATTGGTTTCAAGTTTGCGGGATGATGGGTCATGAATTCAAGGAACATGGAGATGCGGCTCACCCGCCATCGGCTCTAGTTTTTAAAAACCTTCGGGAGTCTCGGAGCATGCATCGTAGCCTGGGTCCTTCTAGGCGAGGGCGAAGACGCGGCGGCATGAGTGGTGCTAGTCGGGGCGGTTGTCGTGGTGAACCGTTCTTCTCAGGTTGTAAACACAAGGAAAATTTTTACGGTGCATTGCAATATAGAAGAGGGGGTGTATTATATGGGTGATCCAACGGTTCAGACTATTTGGACCTTATCAAAGCCCAAGGGTATTTATCGACCTAAAAGTTTAGGGGTATTATCATTCTAAAGTTGATTAAGTATAATTAACTTAATTACATTACATAGCGCTTAATTATAATTAAAAGACATCTATTAGTGTGTGGTAATTTGAATTATACTTTTTGCGAAATTGTGGTAATTTGAATTTGGGCTGGAGCAGTTTCCCATCTTCATATGAGCCCTAGTCTCTGGCAAACACATGATCGCCCTTGCTCGCCGCCGCGGCGCTCCCTCCTCCTCCCTCTCCCACACCCCATTATCGGTAATGGAATGAAAGGGTTTCCCACGAATAAAAATGATTTTTTTATAAGAAAAGGGAGACGAGCCCACACGTGCTAGGACGCCCTACGATTTGATCAGAACCTTTATGTAGCATCCATGGACCAGATCATTTCATCGCTCTCAAGTCTTGCGGTGGACTCAACGCTGACGAAGAAGTTACTGGTTGCAGTAGACTTGGTAGCGATGTGCTAACCCTTGGACGTCTGGCACACGGAACACACACGGCCCGCACTTGTCGCCGATATGATGGTTGGGCGTTTGGCACCAAACCTGGAGAGCGGAGAGCCGTGCTTGCCGCGACGCGACGTGCGCGGCCCAACCGGCCACTAGTCGTCAGGTACGCACTCAGGTCCCCCGCCTATCCATCCGTATCCGTGTGTGCCGTCGGCCCGTGTCCATTCCCGCCCGCGTCTCCGTCACAGCGAGGAGGAATCCGTGCCTGCCTTGCCGCCGGTCCCGACCTAGTCGGCCAAGCCTTGGGAGCCGGGGCGCGCCGGAGATGGATACCCGTAGGACCATCCATCCACTCATCCACCCATCCAGGAGATAGAGGAGAGTGGAGGGCGCCGTGGCGATGGCGCGATCGCCACGTGCCGTCGCACGCGTCTGGTCGGCGTGGGCTCTGTTTTTCTTTGATCATAATAACTTTATTTCTCAGATAATAGCAAGGTCATTTACATAGTTATAAATAATAAAGTCAGGGACGAAAGTCTCCCAAACCTCAGAAGTACCATTGCTTAAACAATGCTTTGCTAATCCATCCGCTAGCATATTTGCCTCTCTGCTACCGAACTCATAGCTAACACGTGCAAACTCCATTGCCAAGAGGGAGCACTCCGCCACCACAGGAACATCCACTCCCATATAAGCATCCGGGTCAGATATAGCTTCCAAAGCGTTCATACAATCCGACTCAACGATGAGATTTGCGCATCCCAAATTCGCTGCCAAGTATAGTCCAGAACGTATGGCCATTAGCTCAGCTGATCCCGCGCTTGAGACATGAGGTAATGCTAATGTTGCCGCTCCCAGAAATTTGCCCTGATCGTCACGTGCGACAACTCCACAAGCTCCACTGAGGTTCTCCTCATGAAATGATGCATCAACATTCACCTTTATAACTCCTCTACTTGGCTTCTTCCACACTTGATCATTTTTGCGGATGGGCTGGTTTGGTGTATATACACGGACAAAATTGGTAGCAAGTACCCCGATGTAGATTGCTGATTGCTGTGGAGTTGGGATAGTCTCCCCCTTCGCAACTTGCCTCCTTTGCCATCATATAAACCACATGGCCACCAGGATGAGCTCTGTTTGTTTGCATCCTTCCGGGAGCTTTTGGGGTGGTGGCGTGTCGACCGATGGCCACGCGTGGGGAAACGGCCGTTCCGTTGGCTTTTGGTTCCTTCCGGCCGGGGCCCTCCCTCGTCCGGTGCGCGCGCGTCGTTGGGTGGTTCGGTTTAGGGGCCCCGCCTGCCGCATGCAGCCGTGCGACATCACGGTCAACTGTCCATGCAAACTGCACGCGACGGGTGCAAAGGGTGTGTGCATGTTACCGTGGCTAGGTCTAGGTGAAACGCAATATATGTCGTTTCTTCTTCGAGGAAACGGAGTATATGTTGCACGCCAATGGTTAAGCACCAATTTCCACCCATGGATGAGGTGAAATGGTTGCATGAACGCATCATATTAACCTTTTTTTTTGACAAGGGCGCGTATTAACTTGTGCACGCTGGGAGCAGCCGAGCGGCAGGGGTGGAGCACAAAATTGCACCCATGACCGAGCATCCCCAACTCTTCTTGGGCCTTCGACCTGCATGCTTTTTACATTGTTTTGCCCATTTAATCCTTTTTCAAAGGCAATGCATTGTTTTTCAAAGGCAATGCATCGCTGTGTGCGTGCGTGTCACTGTCCGACTGATTGAGAAATGGCAGATGGAGCTCAAGCCACGAAAGTAGAAGGTAGGTAGACACCAGCACACGACCGATTTAACCACATTTAAACATCCATCGGCCCAGTGGAAATTAAGAAATCTTCCACATGTGATTTTGTCAAGCTAGGGGTGTCACCGCGAGCCGCGCCTCCAATGGAGTGTTTTTGCAAGGCTCTCCATTTTCATCACGGATGGAAAAATGAGAGGGACTCCAAGGTAATCGACGTGATTGATCGGAATCCCAAACCGAGTAAAACAAAGTGCCGCCATCACTGTTCGTTTGTAGTAAGTGTCCTGATAGGCATCACAGTTCTTCGCATGAACCTTTGTTTTTTTTGTTCTTCACGCACTCCTTTAGTCTTGATATGAGCAGCCTATTTATTTTTATTATGGTCTCAAACACGACGTCTGACTATAGATCATGTTGAACAGATGTATAACATTAACCTTTTTCGAGATCAATATAAACTGGCTACGCGTGGCCATGCAGTCAAAAGATAAACATTTCAAGACACCTGCCAACCTGTGCGGTTGTACTTTTTGAATCGTTTCTTTCAGTACTATATATTGATGGGGCCGCACCGCTGTCATCTACCACACAAATAGGCAATGGATAGCAACATGCATGTAACAATTTACGTCAAAATATTGCAAAACACAACCCCCTCAGCTTATGCATTTGAGGTGCCGGTGAATCCGTGGATCCGCCTCCACTCCGCCTGCCGCTCCAGCAGCCGGTGGCAGAGGGAGTCCTTGTGCCTCGACTCCGGCTAGTAGATAGGTAGGGTTTTAGTCCTCGCAGGACCGACACTCGAACATATGGCGACATTCTTCTCCAAGTAAGTCTTCCGGGCCCCGAATCTCCTCAAGTTCTTCCGTTAGGGCAGATTAGACGGAGGTCCAGCGTAAACTCTTGCCAGCTCCTTGAGGCGGCGAGGTTAGGGTTTCTAGTCGTGCGTACGCAATCACGAGATTTGGTGTCTGATTCTTCAGATCAACGAGGACGGCCGTGGCTCCAAAGCGCTGGTCCTTGTCATCACCACGGCTTGGTGACAGGTCCTATATATACACGATGCCCCAAGCGCTGCTTCGTTCAACCAATGCGCGCCTCGACGCCAAAATGGTCCGCGACTCTGTACCGATTGCTTCACTCTTGAAAACATTATGAGTTAATAAATTCTTGCTTCGCTAAAAACGTAGTTTTGAACCCACATTGCTCGGGCCGCTCAATCCAGGACGCTGGTTGCTAGTTCGCCACGACCATTCACCGTTGACCGGGACCATTAACGTTGATTAGGTTGTTGACCATTGACTATAACAGAAAAGTTGACAAAAAAATCACAAATCTATTTTTTGCAAAGTTTAAAAACATCCATGAATTTTGAAAAAAAAATCTCAAGTTCATAAATTTGGAAAAAGTTCATTTAAAAAAAGTACTAAGTGAATCTGTAAAAACATCATGTATTTGAGGAAATTTACAAATTCGAATTTTTTATTAATTTTAAGAAAACTCATATATTTTAAAAAAAGTTCACAGATTTGGAAAATGGTCTCATGTGTGAAAAAGTTCAAGTATTCAAAAATAAAAAAATTAGCAGATTTGAATTTTTTAATCCATTTTCCTAAAAGTTCCTTGAATTTGAGAAAATTTATGGATTTTAAAATCAATCGCTAATTTTAGGAAGTTCATGAATTGGGAAGAAAGATCATGTGTTTGAGAGAGGTTTAAAAACATATCAAAATATAAAAATAACGAAAAAAATACAAATACGAAAAGAAAAGGGACAACTGAAAAATAAAAGGAAAGCAAAACGAAAAAAGTAAATCAAAAACAGCAGGAAAACCCCACAGAAAAATGGTAGAAAGAAACATAACTGATTAATAAGACAATTAAGCTGATGGGCCGATACACTTAGGAAACCTCTGTACACACTCGGGGAGTTCGCCTTTTACCAATTTGCCGCCTCGCCGTCCCAAACCGAACGTGAAGTCTCCTTAAAGAAAACCTAAAAAAATCATCCATGCCGGTGCACGACAGACCGGGTATGGCGTCGAGCTCGCCACCGTCAAGGACACATGCGTCGACACCCTGTTCCCCGGTGACCTAGCCAGGCCGGGCCGTCACTGAAAATTGCCGTCGGCGGCTTCACCAATACCGCCTTTGAGCACCGCCTTACGCAGATCACTCAAACACGCATCTCCTTTGCTGTCTCGCCATCTCCCTCCGAGCGTCCACATCCGCCCACACCTGAACATGATCTTGTTAGGTTTCGTAGTAATTTCAAAAATTTCCTACGCACACGCAAGATCATGGTGATGCATAGCAACGAGGGAGGGAGTGTGATCTACATACCTAGTAGATCGACAACGGAAGCGTTTGGTTGATGTAGTCGTACGTCTTCATGATCCGACCGATCAAGCACCGAAACTACGGCACCTCCGAGTTCGAGCACACGTTCAGCTCGATGACGATCCCCGGACTCCGATCTAGCAAAGTGTCGGGGAAGAGTTCCGTCAGCACGACGGCGTGGTGACGATCTTGATGTACTACAGCAGCAGGGCTTCGCCTAAACTCCGCTACAGTATTATCGAGGACTATGGTGGCTGGGGGCGCCGCACACGGCTAAGGAATAGATCACGTGGATCAACTTGTGTGTTTGGGGTGCCCCTTGCCTCAGTATATAAAGGATGGAGGAGGAGGAGGCCGGCCAAGGTTGGTGCGGCCAGGATGTGGAGTCCTACTAGGACTCCAAGTCCTAGTAGGAGTCCACCAAGAGGGGAGGAAGGGAGAAGGAAGTGGAGGAGAAGGAGAGGTGGCCGGCCCCCTTTTCCCTAGTCCAATTCGTACTAGAGGGGAGGGGGGGGGGCGCAGCAGCCCCTTGGCCCTTTCTCCTCTTCCCACTAAAGCCCATCAAGGCCCATTGCTTCTCTCGTAACTATCCGGTACTCCGAAAAATACCCGAATCACTCGGAACCTTTCCGATGTCCGAATATAGTCGTCCAATATATCAATCTTTACGTCTCGACCATTTCGAGACTCCTCGTCATGTCCCCGATCTCATCCGGGACTCCGAACTCCTTCGGTACATCAAAACTCATAAACTCATAATATAACTGTCATCGAAACCTTAAGCGTGCGGACCCTACGGGTTCGAGAACAATATAGACATGACCGAGACATGTCTCCAGTTAATAACCAATAGCGGGACCTGGATGCCTATATTGACTCCTACATATTCTACGAAGATCTTTATCGGTCAGACCGCATAACAACATACGTCGTTCCCTTTGTCATCGGTATGTTACTTGCCCGAGATTCGATCGTCGGTATTCCAAATACCTAGTTCAATCTCGTTACGGCAAGTCTCTTTAGTCGTTCTGTAATACATCATCCCGCAACTAACTTATTAGTTGCAATGCTTGCAAGGCTTAAGTGATGTGCATTACCGAGAGGGCCCAGAGATACCTCTCCGACAATCGGAGTGACAAAACCTAATCTCGAAATACGCCAACGCAACATGTACCTTTGGAGACACCTGTAGTACTCCTTTATAATCACCCAGTTATGTTGTGACGTTTGGTAGCACCCAAAGTGTTCCTCCGGTAAACGGGAGTTGCATAATCTCATAGTTATAGGAACATGTATAAGTCATGAAGAAAGCAATAGCAACATACTAAACGATCGGGTGCTAAGCTAATGGAATGGGTTATGTCAATCAGATCATTCACTTAATGATGTGATCCCGTTAATCAAATAACAACTCATTGTTCATGGTTAGGAAACATAACCATCTTTGATTAACGAGCTAGTCAAGTAGAGGCATACTAGTGACACTTTGTTTGTCTATGTATTCACACATGTATAATGTTTCCGGTTAATACAATTCTAGCATGAATAATAAACATTTATCATGATATAAGGAAATAAATAATAACTTTATTATTGCCTCTAGGGCATATTTCCTTCAGTCTCCCACTTGCACTAGAGTCAATAATCTAGTTCACATCGTCATGTGATTTAACAGCAATAGTTCACATCACCATGTGATTAACACCCATAGTTCACATCGATATGTGATCAACACCCAAAGGGTTTTACTAGAGTCAGTAATCTAGTTCACATCGCTATGTGATTAACACCCAAAGAGTACTAAGGTGTGATCATGTTTTGCTTGTGAGATAATTTTAGTCAACGGGTCTGTCACATTCAGATCCGTAAGTATTTTGCAAATATTTATGTCAACAATGCTCTGCACGGAGCTACTCTAGCTAATTGCTCCCAGTTTCAATATGTATCTAGATCGAGACTTAGAGTCATCCAGATCTGTGTCAAAACTTGCATCGACGTAACTTTTTATGACGAACCTTTTTGTTCACCTCCATAATTGAGAAATATTTCCTTATTCCACTAAGGATAATTTTGACCGCTGTCCAGTGATCTACTCTTAGATCACTATTGTACTCCCTTGCTTAACACAGTGTAGGGTATACAATAGATCTGGTACACAGCATGACATACTTTATAGAACCTATGGCTGAGGCATAGGGAATGACTTTCATTCTCTTTCTATCTTCTGCCGTGGTCGGGCTTTGAGTCTTACTCAACTTCACACCTTGTAATACAGGCAAGAACTCTTTCTTTGACTGCTCCATTTTGAACTACTTCAAAATCTTGTCAAGGTATGTACTTATTGAAAAAATTTATCAAGCGTCTTGATCTATCTCTATAGATCTTGATGCTCAATATGTAAGCAGCTTCACCGAAGTCTTTCTTTGAAAAACTCCTTTCAAACACTCCTTTATGCTTTACAGAATAATTCTACATTATTTCCGATCAACAATATGTCATACACATATACTTATCAGAAATGCTGTAGTGCTCCCACTCACTTTCTTGTAAATACAGGCTTCACCGCAAGTCTGTATAAAACTATATGCTTTGATCAACTTATCAAAACGTATATTCCAACTCCGAGATGCTTGCACCAGTCCATAGATGGATCGCTAGAGCTTGCATATTTTGTTAGCACCTTTAGGATTGACAAAACCTTCTGGTTGTATCATATACAACTCTTCTTTAAATCCATTAAGGAATGTAGTTTTGTTTATCCATTTGCCAGATTTTATAAAATTGCGGCAATTGCTAACATGATTTGGACAGACTTAAGCATCGCTACGAGTGAGAAAATTTCATCGTAGTCAACACCTTGAACTTTGTCAAAACCATTTTTCGACAAGTCTAGCTTTATAGATAGTAACACTACTATCAGCGTCCGTCTTCCTCTTGAAGATCCATTTATTTTCTATGGCTTGCCGATCATCGGGCAAAATCCATCAAAGTCCATACTTTGTTCTCATACATGGATCATATCTCAGATTTCATGGCCTCAAACCATTTCGGGGAATCTGGACTCATCATCGCTTCCTCATAGTTCGCAAGTCGTCATGGTCTAGTAACACGACTTCCAGAACAGGATTACCGTACCACTCTGGTGCGGATCTCACTCTGGTTTACCTACGAGATTCGGTAGTAACTTGATCTGAAGTTACATGATCATCATCATTAGCTTACTCACTAATTGGTGTAGTAGTCACAAGAACAGATTTCTGTGATGAACTACTTTCCAATAAGGGAGAAGGTACAATTACCTTATCAAGTTTTCTACTTTCCTCCCACTCACTTCTTTCGAGAGAAACTCCTTCTCTAGAAAGACTCCGAATTTAGCAACAAAAGTCTTGCCTTCGGATTTGTGATAGAAGGTGTACCCAACAGTCTCCTTTGGGTATCCTATGAAGACATATTTCTCCGATTTGGGTTTAAGCTTATTAGGATGAAACTTTTTCATATAAGCATCACAACCCCAAACTTTAAGAAACGACAACTTTGGTTTCTTGCCAAACCACAGTTCAGATTGTGTCGTCTCAACGGACTTAGATGGTGCCCTATTTAACGTGAATGCAGCTGTCTCTAATGCATAACCCCAAAACGATAGTGGTAGATCGGTAAGAGACATCATAGATTGCACTATATCCAATAAAGTAAGGTTATGACGTTCGGACACACCATTATGCTGTGGTGTTCCATGTGGCATGAGTTTGTGAAACTATTCCACATTGTTTTAATTGAAGACCAAACTCGTAACTAAAATATTTGTCTCCGCGATCAGATCGTAGAAAGTTTATTTTCTTGTCACGATAATTTTCCACTTCACTCTGAAATTCTTTAAACTTTTCAAATATTTCAGACTTATGTTTCATCAAGTAGATATACCCATATCTGCTCAAATCATCTGTGAAGTTCAGAAAATAACGATACTTGCCGTGAGCCTTAACACTCATCGGACCGCATACATCAGTATGTATTATTTCCAATAAGTCAGTTGCTCGCTCCGGAGAACGGAGTCTTAGTCATCTTGCCCATGAGGCATGGTTCGCAAGTATCAAGTGATTCATAATCAAATGATTCCAAAATCCCATCAGCATGGAGTTTCTTCATGCGCTTTACACCAATATGACCTAAACGACAGTGCTACAAATAAGTTGCACTATCATTATTAACTTTGCATCTTTTGGTTTCAATATTATGATTATGTGTATCACTACGATCGAGATCCAACGAACTATTTTCATTGGGTGTGTAACCATATAAGGTTTTATTCATGTAAACAGAACAACAATTTATTCTCTTACTTAAATGAATAACCGTATCACAATAAACATGATCAAATCATACTCATGCTTAACGCAAACACCAAATAACACTTATTCAGGTTCAACACTAATCCCGAAAGTATAGGGAGTGTGCGATGATGATCATATCAATCTTGGAACCACTTCCAACACACATCGTCACTTTACCCTTAACTAGTCTCTGTTTATTCTGCAACTCCCGTTTCGAGTTACTAATCTTAGCAACTGAACTAGTATCAAATACTGAGGGGTTGCTATAAACACTAGTAAAGTACACATCAATAACATGTATATCAAATATACTTATGTTCACTTTGCCATCCTTCTTATCTGCCAATCACTTGGGGTAGTTCCGCTTCCAGTGACCAGTCCCTTTGCAGTAGAAACACTTAGTCTCAGGCTTAGGACCAGACTTGGGCTTCTTCACTTGAGCAGCAACTTGCTTGTTGTTCTTCTTGAAGTTCCCCTTCTTCCCTCTGCCCTTTTCTTGAAACTAGTGGTCTTGTCTACCATCAACACTTGATGTTTTTCTCGATTTCTACCTTCATCAATTTCCGCATTACGAAGAGCTTGGGAATCGTTTCCGTTATCCCTTGCATATCATAGTTCATCACAAAGTTCTACTAACTTGGTGATGGTGACTAGAGAATTCTGTCAATCACTATCTTATCTGGAAGATTAACTCCCACTTGATTCAAGTGATTGTTGTACTCAGACAATCTGGGCACATGCTCACTAGTTGAGCGATTCTCCTCCATCTTTTAGCTATAGAACTTGTTGGAGACTTTCATATCTCTCAACTCGGGTATTTTCTTGAAATATTAACTTCAACTCCTGGAACATCTCATATGCTCCATGACGTTCAAAACGTCTTTGAAGTCCCGATTCTAAGCTGTTAAGCATGGTGCACTAAACTATCAAGTAGTCATCATATTGAGCTAGCCAAACGTTCATAACGTCTGCATCTGCTCCTGCAATAGGCCCGTCACCTAGCGGTGCATCAAGGACAAAATTCTTCTGTGCAGCAATGAGGATAAACCTCAGATCACGGATCCAATCCGCATCTTTGCTACTAACATTTTTCAACACAATTTTCTCTAGGAACATATCAAAATAAACATATGAAAGCAACAACGCGAGCTATTGATCCACAACATAGATATGCTAATACTACCAGGACTAAGTTCATGATAAATTAAATTTTAATTAATCATATTACTTAAGAACTCCCACTTAGATAGACATCCCTCTAATCCTCTAAGTGATTACGTGATCCAAATCAACTAAACCATGTCCGATCATCACGTGAGATGGAGTAGTTTCATTGGTGAACATCACTATGTTGATCATATCTACTATATGATTCACGCTCGACCTTTCGGTCTCCGTGTTCCGAGGCCATATCTGTATATGCTTGGCTCGTCAAGTATAACCTGAGTATTTTGCGTGTGCAACTGTTTTGCACCCGTTGTATTTGAACGTAGAACCTATCACACCCGATCATCACGTGGTGTCTCTGTTGGGTTTCGTAGTAATTTCAAAAAATTTCCTACGCACACGCAAGATCATGTGATGCATAGCAACGAGAGGGAGAGTGCTATCTACGTACCCAACGCAGACCGACTGCGGAAGCGCTGACACGACATAGAGGAAGTAGTCGTACGTCTTCACGATCCAACCGATCAAGTACCGAAACTACGGCACCTCCGAGTTCGAGCACACGTTCAGCTCGATGATGATCCCCGGACTCCGATCCAGAAAAGTGTCGGGGAAGAGTTCCGTCAGCACGACGGCGTGGTGACGATCTTGATGCACTACAGCAGCAGGGCTTCACCTAAACTCCGCTACAGTATTATCGAGGAATATGGTGGCAGGGGGCACCGCACACAGCTAAGGAATAGATCACGTGGATCAACTTGTGTGTCTAGAGGTGTCCCCTGCCTCCGTATATAAACGAGTAGAGGGGGGAGGCTGGCCGGCCATAGAGGGAGGCGCAGGAGAGTCCTACTCCCTCTGGGAGTAGGATTCCCCCTCCAATCCTAGTCCAACTAGGATTCCTCGGAGGGGAAAAGAGGAGGAGGGGGCCGGCCACCTCTCCTAGTCCTAATAGGACTAGGGGAGGGGGGGAGGCGCACAGCCCATCTAGGGCAGCCCCTTCTCTTTTCCACTAAGGCCCACTATGGCCCATTTAGTTCCCGGGGGGTTCCGGTAACTCTCCCGGTATTCCGGTAAAATCCCGATTTCACCCGGAACACTTCCGATATCCAAATATAGGCTTCCAATATATCAATCTTTATGTCTCGACCATTTCGAGACTCCTCGTCATGTCTGTGATCACATCCGGGACTCCGAACAACCTTCGGTACATCAAAATGCATAAACTCATAATGTAACTGTCATCGTAACCTTAAGCGTGCGGACCCTACGGGTTCGAGAACAATGTAGACATGACCGAGACACGTCTCCGGTCAATAACCAATAGCGGGACCTGGATGCCCATATTGGCTCCTACATATTCTACGAAGATCTTTATCGGTCAGACCGCATAACAACATACGTTGTTCCCTTTGTCATCGGTATGTTACTTTCCCGAGATTTGATCGTCGGTATCCAATACCTAGTTCAATCTCGTTACCGGCAAGTCTCTTTACTCGTTCCGTAATACATCATCTCACAACTACCATATTAGTTGTAATGCTTGCAAGGCTTATGTGATGTGTATTACCGAGAGGGCCCAGAGATACCTCTCCGACAATCAGAGTGACAAATCCTAATCTCGAAATACGCCAACCCAACATCTACCTTTGGAGACACCTGTAATGCTCCTTTATAATCACTCAGTTACGTTGTGACGTTTGGTAGCACCCAAAGTGTTCCTCCGGCAAACGGGAGTTGCATAATCTCATAGTCATAGGAACATGTATAAGTCATGAAGAAAGCAGTAGCAACATACTAAACGATCTGGTGCTAAGCTAATGGAATGGGTCATGTCAATCAGATCATTCAACTAATGATGTGACCTCGTTAATCAAATAACAACTCATTGTTCATGGTTAGGAAACATAACCATCTTTGATTGACGAGCTAGTCAAGTAGAGGCATACTAGTGACAATTTGTTTGTCTATGTATTCACACATGTATTATGTTTTCGGTTAATACAATTCTAGCATGAATAATAAACATTTATCATGATTATAAGGAAATAAATAATAACTTTATTATTGCCTCTAGGGCATATTTCCTTCAGTCTCCCACTTGCACTAGAGTCAATAATCTAGATTACACTGTAATGATTCTAACACCCATGGAGCCTTGGTGCTGATCATGTTTTGCTCGTGGAAGAGGCTTAGTCAACGGGTCTGCAACATTCAGATCCGTATGTATCTTGCAAATCTCTATGTCTCCCACCTGGACTAGATCCCGGATGGAATTGAAGTGTCTCTTGATGTGTTTGGTCCTTTTGTGAAATCTGGATTCCTTTGCCAAGGCAATTGCACCAGTATTATCACAAAAGATTTTCATTGGACCCGATGCACTAGGTATGACACCTAGATCGGATATGAACTCCTTCATCCAGACTCCTTCGTTCGCCGCTTCCGAAGCAGCTATGTACTCCGCTTCACATGTAGATCCCGCTACGACGCTTTGTTTAGAACTGCACCAACTGACAGCTCCACCGTTTAATGTAAACACGTATCCGGTTTGCGATTTAGAATCGTCCGGTTCAGTGTCAAAGCTTGCATCAACGTAACCTTTTACGGTAAGCTCTTTGTCATCTCCATATACAAGAAACATATCCTTAGTCCTTTTCAGGTATCTAAGAATGTTCTTGACCGCTGTCCAGTGATCCACTCCTGGATTACTTTGGTACCTCCCTGCTAAACTTATAGCAAGGCACACATCAGGTCCGGTACACAGCATTGCATACATGATAGAGCCTATGGCTGAAGCATAGGGAACATCTTTCATTTTCTCTCTATCTTCTACGGTGGTCGGGCATTGAGTCTGACTCAACTTCACACCTTGTAACACAGGCAAGAACCCTTTCTTTGCTTGATCCATTTTGAACTTCTTCAAAATCTTGTCAAGGTATGTGCTTTGTGAAAGTCCAATTAAGCGTCTTGATCTATCTCTATAGATCTTTATGCCTAATATGTAAGCAGCTTCACCGAGGTCTTTCATTGAAAAACTTTTATTCAAGTATCCCTTTATGCTATCCAGAAATTCTATATCATTTCCAATCAGCAATATGTCATCCAGATATAATATCAGAAATGCTACAGAGCTCCCACTCACTTTCTTGTAAATACAGGCTTCTCCGAAAGTCTGTATAAAACCAAATGCTTTGATCACACTATCAAAGCGTTTATTCCAACTCCGAGAGGCTTGCACCAGTCCATAAATGGATCGCTGGAGCTTGCACACTTTGTTAGCTCCCTTTGGATCGACAAAACCTTCCGGTTGCATCATATACAACTCTTCTTCCAGAAATCCATTCAGGAATGCAGTTTTGACATCCATCTGCCAAATTTCATAATCATAAAATGCGGCAATCGCTAACATGATTCGGACGGACTTAAGCATCGCTACGGGTGAGAAGGTCTCATCGTAGTCAATCCCTTGAACTTGCCGAAAACCTTTTGCGACAAGTCGAGCTTTGTAGACAGTAACATTACCATCAGCGTCAGTCTTCTTCTTAAAGATCCATTTATTCTCAATTGCTTGCCAATCATCAGGCAAGTCAACCAAAGTCCATACTTTGTTCTCGTACATGGATCCCATCTCAGATTTCATGGCTTCAAGCCACTTTGCGGAATTTGGGCTCACCATCGCTTCTTCATAGTTCGTAGGTTCATCATGATCTAGTAGCATGACTTCCAGAACAGGATTACCGCACCACTCTAGCGCGGATCTTACTCTGGTTGATCTACGAGGTTCAGTAGTATCTTGATCTGAAGTTTCATGATCATTATCATTGGCTTCCTCACTAGCTGGTGTAGGTGTCACTGAAACAGTTTTCTGTGATGAACTACTTTCCAGTAAGGGAGCAGGTACAGTTACCTCGTCAAGTTCTACTTTTCTCCCACTCACTTCTTTCGAGAGAAACTCCTTCTCTAGAAAGTTTCCGAATTTAGCAACAAAGGTCTTGCCTTCGGATCTGTGATAGAAGGTGTATCCAATAGTTTCCTTTGGATATCCTATGAAGACACATTTCTCCGATTTGGGTTCGAGCTTATCAGGTTGAAGTTTTTTCACATAAGCATCGTAGCCCCAAACTTTCAGAAACGACAACTTTGGTTTCTTGCCAAACCACAGTTCATAAGGCGTCGTCTCAACGGATTTTGATGGTGCCCTATTTAACGTGAATGCAGCCGTCTCTAGAGCATAACCCCAAAACGATAGCGGTAAATCAGTAAGAGACATCATAGATCGCACCATATCTAGTAAAGTACGATTACGACGTTCGGACACACCATTACGCTGTGGTGTTCCGGGTGGCGTGAGTTGCGAAACTATTCCACAGTTTTTCAAATGTACACCAAACTCGTAACTCAAATATTCTCCTCCACGATCAGATCGTAGAAACTTTATTTTCTTGTTACGATGATTTTCAACTTCACTCTGAAATTCTTTAAACTTTTCAAATGTTTCAGACTTATGTTTCATTAAGTAGATATATCCATATCTGCTCAAATCATCTGTGAAGGTGAGAAAATAACGATATCCGCCACGAGCCTCAATATTCATCGGACCACATACATCGGTATGTATGATTTCCAACAAATCTGTTGCTCTCTCCATAGTACTGGAGAACGGTGTTTTAGTCATCTTGCCCATGAGGCACGGTTTGCAAGTACCAAGTGATTCATAATCAAGTGGTTCCAAAAGTCCATCAGTATGGAGTTTCTTCATGCGCTTTACACCGATATGACCTAAACGACAGTGCCACAAATAAGTTGCACTTTCATTATCAACTCTGCATCTTTTGGTTTCAACATTATGAATATGTGTATTACTACTATCGAGTTTCAATAAAAATAGACCACTCTTCAAGGGTGCATGACCATAAAAGATATTACTCATATAAATAGAACAACCATTATTCTCTGATTTAAATGAATAACCGTCTCGCATTAAACAAGATCCAGATATAATGTTCATGCTCAACGCTGGCACCAAATAACAATTATTTAGGTCTAATATTAATCCCGAAGGTAGATGTAGAGGTAGCGTGCCGACCGCGATCACATCGACTTTGGAACCGTTTCCCACGCGCATCGTCACCTCGTCCTTTGCCAGTGCCCGCTTATTCCGTAGTCCCTGTTTCGAGTTGCAAATATTAGCAACAGAACCAGTATCAAATACCCAGGTGCTACTGCGAGCTCTAGTAAGGTACACATCAATAACATGTATATCACATATACCTTTGTTCACCTTGCCATCCTTCTTATCCGCCAAATACTTGGGGCAGTTCCGCTTCCAGTGACCAGTCTGCTTGCAGTAGAAGCACTCAGTTTCAGGCTTAGGTCCAGACTTGGGTTTCTTCTCTTGAGCAGCAACTTGCTTGCCGTTCTTTTTGAAGTTCCCCTTCTTCTTCCCTTTGCCCTTTTTCTTGAAACTAGTGGTCTTGTTAACCATCAACACTTGATGCTCCTTCTTGATTTCTACCTCCGCAGCTTTCAGCATTGCGAAGAGCTCGGGAATAGTCTTGTTCATCCCTTGCATATTATAGTTCATCACGAAGCTCTTGTAGCTTGGTGGCAGTGATTGGAGAATTCTGTCAATGACGCAATCATCCGGAAGATTAACTCCCAATTGAATCAAGTGATTATTATACCCAGACATTTTGAGTATATGCTCACTGACAGAACTATTCTCCTCCATCTTGCAGCTATAGAACTTATTGGAGACTTCATATCTCTCAATCCAGGCATTTGCTTGAAATATTAACTTCAACTCCTGGAACATCTCATATGCTCCATGACGTTCAAAACGTCGTTGAAGTCCCGATTCTAAGCAGTAAAGCATGGCACACTGAACTATCGAGTAGTCATCAGCTTTGCTCTGCCAGACGTTCATAACATCTGGTGTTGCTCCAGCAGCAGGCCTGGCACCCAGCGGTGCTTCCAGGACGTAATTCTTCTGTGCAGCAATGAGGATAATCCTCAAGTTACGGACCCAGTCCGTGTAATTTCTACCATCATCTTTCAACTTTGCTTTCTCAAGGAACGCATTAAAATTCAACGGAACAACAGCACGAGCCATCTATCTACAATCAACATAAACAAGCAAGATACTATCAGGTACTAAGTTCATGATAAATTTTAAGTTCAATTTAATCATATTAAGAACTCCCACTTAGATAGACATCCCTCTAATCCTCTAAGTGATCACGTGATCCAAATCAACTAAACCATGTCCGATCATCACGTGAGATGGATTAGTTTCATCGGTGAACATCATTATGTTGATCATATCTACTATATGATTCACGCTCGACCTTTCGTTCTCCGTGTTCCGAGGCCATATCTGTATATGCTTGGCTCGTCAAGTATAACCTGAGTATTCCGCGTGTGCAACTGTTTTGCACTCGTTGTATTTGAACGTAGAGCTTATCACACCCGATCATCACGTGGTGTCTGGGCACGACAAACTTTGGCAACGGTGCATACTCAGGGAGAACACTTCTTGATAATTTAGTGAGGGATCATCTTATAATGCTACCGTCAATCAAAGCAAGATAAGATGCATAAAAGGATAAACATCACATGCAATCAATATAAGTGATATGATATGGCCATCATCATCTTGTGCTTGTGATCTCCATCTCCGAAGCACCGTCATGATCACCATCGTCACCGGCGCGACACCTTGATCTCCATCGTAGCATCGTTGTTGTCTCGCCAATCTTATGCTTCCACGACTATCACTACCGTTTAGTAATATTACATCGCGATTGCATTGCATACAATAAAACGACAACCATATGGCTCCTGCCAGTTGCCGATAACTCGGTTACAAAACATGATCATCTCATACAATAAAATTCAGCATCATGCCTTGACCATATCACATCACAACATGCCCTGCAAAAACAAGTTAGACGTCCTCTACTTTGTTGTTGCATGTTTTACGTGGCTGCTACGGGCTTAAGTAAGAACCAATCTCACCTACGCATCAAAACCACAACGATAGTTTGTCAAATAGACTCCGTTTTAACCTTCGCAAGGACCGGGCGTAGCCATACTTGGTTCAACTAAAGTTGGAGAGACAGTCGCCCGCAAGCCATCTATGTGCAAAGCACGTCGAGGGAACCGGTCTCGCGTAAGCGTACGCGTAATGTTGGTCCGGGTCGTCTCGTCCAACAATACCGCCGAACCAAAGTATGACATGCTGGTAGGCAGTATGACTTGTATCGTCCACAACTCACTTGTGTTCTACTCGTGCATATAACATCAACATAAATAACCTAGGCTCGGATGCCACTGTTGGGTTTCGTAGTAATTTCAAAAATTTTCCTACGCACACGCAAGATCATGTGATGCATAGCAACGAGAGGGAGAGTGCTGTCTACGTACCCAACGCAGACCGACTGCGGAAGCGCTGACACGACGTAGAGGAAGTAGTCGTACGTCTTCACGATCCAACCGATCAAGTACCGAAACTACGGCACCTCCGAGTTCGAGCACACGTTTAGCTCGATGACGATCCCCGGACTCCGATCCAGCAAAGTGTCGGGGAAGAGTTCCTTCAGCACGACGGCGTGGTGACGATCTTGATGCACTACAGCAGCAGGGCTTCGCCTAAACTCCGCTACAATATTATCGAGGAATATGGTGGCAGGGGGCACCGCACACGGCTAAGGAATAGATCACGTGGATCAACTTGTGTGTCTAGAGGTGTCCCCTGCCTCCGTATATAAAGGAGTAGAGGGGGGGAGGCTGGCCGGCCATAGAGGGAGGCGCAGGAGAGTCCTACTCCCTCTGGGAGTAGGATTCCCCCTCCAATCCTAGTCCAACTAGGATTCCTCGGAGGGGAAAAGAGGAGGAGGGGGCCGGCCACCTCTCCTAGTCCTAATAGGACTAGGGGAGGGGGGGAGGCGCGCAGCCCATCTAGGGCAGCCCCTTCTCTTTTCCACTAAGGCCCACTATGGCCCATTTAGCTCCCGGGGGGTTTCGGTAACCCTCCCGGTATTCCGGTAAAATCCCGATTTCACCCGGAACACTTCCGATATCCAAATATAGGCTTCCAATATATCAATCTTTACGTCTCGACCATTTCGAGACTCCTCGTCATGCCCGTGATCACATCCGGGACTCCGAACAACCTTCGGTACATCAAAATGCATAAACTCATAATGTAACTGTCATCGTAACCTTAAGCGTGCGGACCCTACGGGTTCGAGAACAATGTAGACATGACCGAGACACGTCTCCGGTCAATAACCAATAGCGGGACCTGGATGCCCATATTGGCTCCTACATATTCTACGAAGATCTTTATCGGTCAGACCGCATAACAACATACGTTGTTCCCTTTGTCATCGGTATGTTACTTTCCCGAGATTTGATCGTCGGTATCCAATACCTAGTTCAATCTCGTTACCGGCAAGTCTCTTTACTCGTTCCGTAATACATCATCTCACAACTACCATATTAGTTGTAATGCTTGCAAGGCTTATGTGATGTGTATTACCGAGAGGGCCCAGAGATACCTCTCCGACAATCAGAGTGACAAATCCTAATCTCGAAATACGCCAACCCAACATCTACCTTTGGAGACACCTGTAATGCTCCTTTATAATCACTCAGTTACGTTGTGACGTTTGGTAGCACCCAAAGTGTTCCTCCGGCAAACGGGAGTTGCATAATCTCATAGTCATAGGAACATGTATAAGTCATGAAGAAAGCAGTAGCAACATACTAAACGATCTGGTGCTAAGCTAATGGAATGGGTCATGTCAATCAGATCATTCAACTAATGATGTGACCTCGTTAATCAAATAACAACTCATTGTTCATGGTTAGGAAACATAACCATCTTTGATTGACGAGCTAGTCAAGTAGAGGCATACTAGTAACAATTTGTTTGTCTATGTATTCACACATGTATTATGTTTCCGGTTAATACAATTCTAGCATGAATAATAAACATTTATCATGATTATAAGGAAATAAATAATAACTTTATTATTGCCTCTAGGGCATATTTCCTTCAGTCTCCCACTTGCACTAGAGTCAATAATCTAGATTACACTGTAATGATTCTAACACCCATGGAGCCTTGGTGCTGATCATGTTTTGCTCGTGGAAGAGGCTTAGTCAACGGGTCTGCAACATTCAGATCCGTATGTATCTTGCAAATCTCTATGTCTCCCACCTGGACTAGACCCCGGATGGAATTGAAGCGTCTCTTGATGTGTTTGGTCCTTTTGTGAAATCTGGATTCCTTTGCCAAGGCAATTGCACTAGTATTATCACAAAAGATTTTCATTGGAACCGATGCACTAGGTATGACACCTAGATCGGATATGAACTCCTTCATCTAGACTCCTTCGTTCGCCGCTTCCGAAGCAGCTATGTACTCCGCTTCACATGTAGATCTCGCTACGACGCTTTGTTTAGAACTGCACCAACTGACAGCTCCACCGTTTAATGTAAACACGTATCCGGTTTGCGATTTAGAATCGTCCGGATCAGTGTCAAATCTTGCATCAACGTAACCTTTTACGGTAAGCTCTTTGTCACCTCCATATACGAGAAACATATCCTTAGTCCTTTTCAGGTATCTAAGAATGTTCTTGACCGCTGTCCAGTGATCCACTCCTGGATTACTTTGGTACCTCCCTGCTAAACTTATAGCAAGGCACACATCAGGTCTGGTACACAACATTGCATACATGATAGAGCCTATGGCTGATGCATAGGGAACATTTTTCATATTCTCTCTATCTTCTGCGGTGGTCGGGCATTGAGTCTTACTCAACTTCACACCTTGTAACACAGGCAAGAACCCTTTCTTTGTGTAAGCGTACGCGTAATGTCGGTCCGGGTCGTCTCGTCCAACAATACCGCCGAACCAAAGTATGACATGCTGGTAGGCAGTATGACTTATATCGCCCACAACTCACTTGTGTTCTACTCGTGCATATAACATCAAACCATAAAACCTAGGCTCGGATGCCACTGTTGGGGAACGCAGTAATTTCAAAAAATTTCCTACGCACACGCAAGATCATGGTGATGCATAGCAACGAGGGGGGGAGTGTGATCTACATACCTAGTAGATCGACAACGGAAGCGTTTGGTTGATGTAGTCGTACGTCTTCACGATCCGACCGATCAAGCACCGAAACTACGGCATCTCCGAGTTCGAGCACACGTTCAGCTCGATGACGATCCCCGGACTCCGATCCAGCAAAGTGTCGGGGAAGAGTTCCGTCAGCACGACGGCGTGGTGACGATATTGATGTACTACAGCAGCAGGGCTTCGCCTAAACTCCGCTACAGTATTATCGAGGACTATGGTGGCTGGGGACGCCGCACACGGCTAAGGAATAGATCACGTGGATCAACTTGTGTGTTTGGGGTGCCCCTTGCCTCAGTATATAAAGGATGGAGGAGGAGGAGGCCGGCCAAGGTTGGTGTGGCCAGGATGTGGAGTCCTACTAGGACTCCAAGTCCTAGTCGGAGTCCACCAAGAGGGGTGGAAGGGAGAAGGAAGTGGAGGAGAAGGAGAGGTGGCCGGCCCCCTTTTCCCTAGTCCAATTCGTACTAGAGGGGAGGGGGGGGGGGCGCAGCAGCCCCTTGGCCCTTTCTCCTCTTCCCACTAAAGCCCATCAAGGCCCATTGCTTCTCCCGTAACTATCCGGTATTCCGAAAAATACCCGAATCACTCGGAACCTTTCCGATGTCCGAATATAGTCGTCCAATATATCAATCTTTACGTCTCGACCATTTCGAGACTCCTCGTCATGTCCCCGATCTCATCCGGGACTCCGAACTCCTTCAGTACATCAAAACTCATAAACTCATAATATAACTGTCATCGAAACCTTAAGCGTGCGGACCCTACGGGTTCGAGAACAATATAGACATGACCGAGACATGTCTCCAGTTAATAACCAATAGCGGGACCTGGATGCCTATATTGACTCCTACATATTCTACGAAGATCTTTATCGGTCAGACCGCATAACAACATACGTCGTTCCCTTTGTCATCGGTATGTTACTTGCCCGAGATTCGATCGTCGGTATTCCAAATACCTAGTTCAATCTTGTTACCGGCAAGTCTCTTTACTCGTTCCGTAATACATCATCTCACAACTATCATATTAGTTGTAATGCTTGCAAGGCTTATGTGATGTGTATTACCGAGAGGGCCCAGAGATACCTCTCCGACAATCAGAGTGACAAATCCTAATCTCGAAATACGCCAACCCAACATCTACCTTTGGAGACACCTGTAATGCTCCTTTATAATCACTCAGTTACGTTGTGACGTTTGGTAGCACCCAAAGTGTTCCTCCGGCAAACGGGAGTTGCATAATCTCATAGTCATAGGAACATGTATAAGTCATGAAGAAAGCAGTAGCAACATACTAAACGATCTGGTGCTAAGCTAATGGAATGGGTCATGTCAATCAGATCATTCAACTAATGATGTGACCTCGTTAATCAAATAACAACTCATTGTTCATGGTTAGGAAACATAACCATCTTTGATTGACGAGCTAGTCAAGTAGAGGCATACTAGTAACAATTTGTTTGTCTATGTATTCACACATGTATTATGTTTCCGGTTAATACAATTCTAGCATGAATAATAAACATTTATCATGATTATAAGGAAATAAATAATAACTTTATTATTGCCTCTAGGGCATATTTCCTTCAGTCTCCCACTTGCACTAGAGTCAATAATCTAGATTACACTGTAATGATTCTAACACCCATGGAGCCTTGGTGCTGATCATGTTTTGCTCGTGGAAGAGGCTTAGTCAACGGGTCTGCAACATTCAGATCCGTATGTATCTTGCAAATCTCTATGTCTCCCACCTGGACTAGACCCCGGATGGAATTGAAGCGTCTCTTGATGTGTTTGGTCCTTTTGTGAAATCTGGATTCCTTTGCCAAGGCAATTGCACTAGTATTATCACAAAAGATTTTCATTGGACCCGATGCACTAGGTATGACACCTAGATCGGATATGAACTCCTTCATCCAGACTCCTTCGTTCGCCGCTTCCGAAGCAGCTATGTACTCCGCTTCACATGTAGATCTCGCTACGACGCTTTGTTTAGAACTGCACCAACTGACAGCTCCACCGTTTAATGTAAACACGTATCCGGTTTGCGATTTAGAATCGTCCGGATCAGTGTCAAATCTTGCATCAACGTAACCTTTTACGGTAAGCTCTTTGTCACCTCCATATACGAGAAACATATCCTTAGTCCTTTTCAGGTATCTAAGAATGTTCTTGACCGCTGTCCAGTGATCCACTCCTGGATTACTTTGGTACCTCCCTGCTAAACTTATAGCAAGGCACACATCAGGTCTGGTACACAACATTGCATACATGATAGAGCCTATGGCTGATGCATAGGGAACATTTTTCATATTCTCTCTATCTTCTGCGGTGGTCGGGCATTGAGTCTTACTCAACTTCACACCTTGTAACACAGGCAAGAACCCTTTCTTTGTGTAAGCGTACGCGTAATGTCGGTCCGGGTCGTCTCGTCCAACAATACCGCCGAACCAAAGTATGACATGCTGGTAGGCAGTATGACTTATATCGCCCACAACTCACTTGTGTTCTACTCGTGCATATAACATCAAACCATAAAACCTAGGCTCGGATGCCACTGTTGGGGAACGCAGTAATTTCAAAAAATTTCCTACGCACACACAAGATCATGGTGATGCATAGCAACGAGGGGGGGAGTGTGATCTACATACCTAGTAGATCGACAACGGAAGCGTTTGGTTGATGTAGTCGTACGTCTTCACGATCCGACCGATCAAGCACCGAAACTACGACATCTCCGAGTTCGAGCACACGTTCAGCTCGATGACGATCCCCGGACTCCGATCCAGCAAAGTGTCGGGGAAGAGTTCCGTCAGCACGACGGCGTGGTGACGATATTGATGTACTACAGCAGCAGGGCTTCGCCTAAACTCCGCTACAGTATTATCGAGGACTATGGTGGCTGGGGACGCCGCACACGGCTAAGGAATAGATCACGTGGATCAACTTGTGTGTTTGGGGTGCCCCTTGCCTCAGTATATAAAGGATGGAGGAGGAGGAGGCCGGCCAAGGTTGGTGCGGCCAGGATGTGGAGTCCTACTAGGACTCCAAGTCCTAGTCGGAGTCCACCAAGAGGGGTGGAAGGGAGAAGGAAGTGGAGGAGAAGGAGAGGTGGCCGGCCCCCTTTTCCCTAGTCCAATTCGTACTAGAGGGGAGGGGGGGGGGGGCGCAGCAGCCCCTTGGCCCTTTCTCCTCTTCCCACTAAAGCCCATCAAGGCCCATTGCTTCTCCCGTAACTATCCGGTATTCCGAAAAATACCCGAATCACTCGGAACCTTTCCGATGTCCGAATATAGTTGTCCAATATATCAATCTTTACGTCTCGACCATTTCGAGACTCCTCGTCATGTCCCCGATCTCATCCGGGACTCCGAACTCCTTCGGTACATCAAAACTCATAAACTCATAATATAACTGTCATCGAAACCTTAAGCGTGCGGACCCTACGGGTTCGAGAACAATATAGACATGACCGAGACATGTCTCCAGTTAATAACCAATAGCGGGACCTGGATGCCTATATTGACTCCTACATATTCTACGAAGATCTTTATCGGTCAGACCGCATAACAACATACGTCGTTCCCTTTGTCATCGGTATGTTACTTGCCCGAGATTCGATCGTCGGTATTCCAAATACCTAGTTCAATCTCGTTACCGGCAAGTCTCTTTAGTCGTTCTGTAATACATCATCCCGCAACTAACTTATTAGTTGCAATGCTTGCAAGGCTTAAGTGATGTGCATTACCGAGAGGGCCCAGAGATACCTCTCCGACAATCGGAGTGACAAAACCTAATCTCGAAATACGCCAACCCAACATGTACCTTTGGAGACACCTGTAGTACTCCTTTATAATCACCCAGTTACGTTGTGACGTTTGATAGCACCCAAAGTGTTCCTCCGGTAAACGGGAGTTGCATAATCTCATAGTTATAGGAACATGTATAAGTCATGAAGAAAGCACTAGCAACATACTAACCGATCGGGTGCTATGCTAATGGAATGGGTCATGTCAACCAGATCATTCACTTAATGATGTGATCCCGTTAATCAAATAACAACTCATTGTTCATGGTTAGGAAACATAACCATCTTTGATTAACGAGCTAGTCAAGTAGAGGCATAATAGTGACACTTTGTTTGTCTATGTATTCACACATGTATTATGTTTCCGGTTAATACAATTCTAGCATGAATAATAAACATTTATCATGATATAAGGAAATAAATAATAACTTTATTATTGCCTCTAGGGCATATTTCCTTTAGATATCCCTGCTGCAGCCGCCATGTGGACTTTGCCAGGCAGCAGCGAGAGCGAAATAAGATGGGAAATTGATAGGGTGACATCAACTCTATTATCGGGCTCTTTTCCGTTTATGTGAACTACTTCTAATGTGTTTTGTGCGAATATGGCTATACATAAATCAAATTTCTTTTTTTGGTATAGCTCATAAATGAAGAGTCTAGTATGGACAATAGGGGACGAGCATTGAAGCATGATCATACATGAAGACAGAGGAAAGCACACAAGCATAGATGCTAAAGTTCTACTAAAGCATCGATAATTAATTTAGATTGGATGGAGAACATAATTTCAACTGGGGATTTCATGAATTGGGGAAAAAGATCATGTGTTTGAGAGATGTTAAAAACATAACAAAATATAAAAATAAGGAAAAATACAAATACAAAAAGAAAAGGGACAACTGAAAAATAAAAGGAGAACAAGATGGAAAAAGTAAATTAAAAAAGGCAGGAAAACCCCACAGAAAAATCGTAGAAAGGAACATAACTGATTAATAAAACAATTAAGCTGATGGGCCGATACACTTGGGAAACCTCTGTACACACTGGGGGAGTTCGCCTTTTACCAATTTGCCTATATGTGGTGCAGTGGGCGTCAAATAGGTGCTAGCAAGGGCGCTGGTCCATATCGGTTGTTGCGAGCGATATGCGCGCGTAGCCCGCGTCTGCAACGTGATATACGCCGGGCTCTGTAAAGATGGCGCACGCCAATTTGTTGTGGTTTTCTCATTTCATCTTTTGTTTGTTTGTTTTAATTTACAAGTTGGAAAATATTCATGAATACAAAAACAAAATGTTGTGAATTCGAAGAGAAGTCCACACATATTCAAATTAAAAAACATTCACACATCTCCCGTGGTTCTGAATATCGGCGGCCATGGCTATTTACAGAGAAAAAACAAAATGAGGGAGGTATAATGAAGGAAGGAGAGGGAATGAAGAGGCGTGGCGGGTGCGCAGGGTCTCGCCAGCGTTGGGCGGCTGAATGGAGCATGGCGGACCATTGACTGTTGACTAGGTTGTCGACCGTTGACTTTTATAAAACAGTTGGCATAAAATTCACACGTCCAAAAAATGTTTGCAAAGTCTAAAAAGATCCATGAATTTGTATTTTTTTATGAATTTGAAAAAATATTCATCAATTTGTAAAAATCTCGAGTTAATGAATTTGGAAAAAAGTTCACTACTTTAACAAAAGTTCCACAAATTTTTATAAAACTTGGAAAATCTAAAAAATGATAACGAATTGGTGGAATGTTCCCAAATTTGAAAAAGTTTATGAAATATTTTTTTTAAACCTGAAAAAATTCATAAATTTGATAAATCACTTATATGGAAATTTCTTGTGGATTTGAAAAATTCATTAATTTCTGAAAAAATAACGGATTTGAAAACAAAATGTAATTTTTAAGAAGTTTATGAATTGGAAAAAACATCATGAGTTGGAGAGAAGTACTAAAAAGTAATAAAAATACAAAAGGGAGGAAAAACATAACTGATTTATAAGACTTTTACGACTATGGGCCGACCCACTTGGGAAACATGTGCACACGCGCGTGCGCGCGGGGCGGGGGGGGGGGGGGGGGGGGGGAGTGGGTTGGTGGTGCCTTTTACCAGTTTGCCTCTAAGTGGCGCCGCGGTCACCGAATAGTAATTGGCAAGGGTGCTGATGCTTATCGTTTTTTTAGCCTAATGTGTATCGCTTGTTGCGAGCCATACGCGTGCGTCGCCCACGTCTCCAACGTGAGATGGGCCGGGCCGAGTGAGATGGCACATGTCATTTTTTTGTTTTTCTCATTTCATCTTCTGTTTGGTCTGTTTAATTTATAATTTTTAAAAAATACCGAATACGAAAAAAAATGTTGTGAATGTGAATAAATGTTCACACGTATTCAAAAAATGTTCACAAATTTAAAAATATTCACACATCTCCCACGGTTGCGAAGGTCTAGTGGGAGGCGGCCATGGTGAACTGCAGAGAGAAAAGAGAAAGAGGGAGGGAAGATGAAGGAAGAAGGAAAGAATAGGAGCGGCAGGTGCGCAGTGTCTCGCCGATGTCGGGTGGCTCAATGGAGCATGACGGTGAAGGGGCATACGCGAGGTGCGACTAGGGTGTTGGCAGCGAGGAGGTGCCTCTCCTCTAGGTCGGGCGCAAGAAGTGGCTCCGAGCTCACGATGGGATTCACGGGCTTGCGGTGGGTTGCATGGACTTGCAGGGCCGCCGAGTGTTGTGGGGGCATGCTAGCCGTCAGATTTTGATCTGGACGACTTAGATCTAGGGGGTTAATCAGGACTGGCCTGTTAGCAATTTTATATGCAAATCGATTTATTAATTAACTTGATGTAATGCCCTCATATTTAATCGTTGGGGGCATCAAGCGAGCTTTGATTGACGTAAAATGTTAAATATAGCCTTTATATACTGTAATGAGATTATACAAAAATAAACAACCCATTTCAAGATCATTTAATTGCTATTTAGAAAATAAATCCTTTATTCAATAAATGAGCTTTGAATTACGGGTGTTAGCTAATCTTGAGCTAAAATTGTGAAATAATTCAAATAGACCAAAATATCACAAAATGGTCAGGTGCAAGGTTTGGAGGCGATTCTTGAGGTAGAACGTCGATAGCTAGAAAGATTTACTTATTTGTCATTTAATAAAATGACAAAATAGAATATCCAAATTAATGCAATATGGTGCTGATGCAATGGTGATGTAAAATAAAATAACAATCAATTTCTATTTTAAGAATAAATCATGGTTTGTTAGAGACATGCACGGCTGCAAGTGCGTTGCGACAAGCAAAGCTAGGAGTGGTGGGATGCTTTGCTGCCGTGCTAGCGTCGACTCACGGTACTCGGAGCCGGCGGCAATGCCGTAGGGGAGGGGGGAGGGGGCACCGACCATCCATGCTAGGAGGTGTTGCTGCACAGGACCGTTGTCGCTTCATGTGGGACAAAGGAAGGGTGCGTTCAGAAGAGCTGAAGGGAAGAGTGCTGATAGAGGGTGTGAGGGGAAGAGATGATAGGAGCATGGTTCGACCCTTAGAGCATTTACCGCTGGTCCCCTCAAATTCTCCCAAACGTCTGGGCAGACAGCCCGGTCACTGCCCGGATTGAAGAGATATGGAAAAACGAAACTATTTTACGCTTGATGGGTGCGTGCCTGATTTATGCATGATGCAAAATCAAACGATGTTCTGGATGCTGCTTTCTCACATCAACGGCTTGATTAATATCATTGTGCATAAATCGGTCAGATTACATCGTGTGTAGCATCGTTCAAGAAAAAATGTGGCCCAACCAGACGTCCTTAGTTTGTTCCTATATGTCTTGTGAGTTCACAAACCCTCATACTCGGACCATATACGAGGGCTCGCGGACGCGTCTGGTTAGTCCGCCACGTAAGACGTGATCCCCCCAGATCATATTTTCTTCTTTTTTTATTTTTTCTCTTCTCTTTCTCTTTGCCCCATCAATCACATGTAGAAGACCGGACAATTTAAAGATGAAGTGAGGGACATAGCTGCGTACATAAAAAAAATAAGGACCACAAACATGGATGGAGACCGAGACCTCACCCTCTTACCATGGCGCCGCCCTGCTCCTCTGCATCCTCCCCATGGCGCCACCCCTGCTCCTTTCCTTTCTCCCCCATGGATGAAGACTGAGCCCCCACCCCATGGTGGCGACCCGCTCCTCCATGACCACGCCATGGCACCACCCCTGTGTTGGGCCACGCTAAGTGCACAATAAAAAAAATCTATGTGCAGATCAACTAGGAACATGCTAATGGAGGATGGATCACGAGATTAATACCACTAGACGCGTAGTGCCATGCAGCGAAAGAAGAGTTTGGCATCACGTCTCCACGGTTATCTCCTCCTAGCCGACCTCCCTCGTAGCCGATCGTCGGACCCCATGAACAAGTTCGCCGAAGCGGCACAAGTGCACCACCTCTAATGGTATCTGCGTGTGCAGGAGCAAGGGTGCAGTGCGACGCCCGATCCGCCCTGCTTCATAGGAAAAATAGATTGAAGTTAGTTATAATGGCCCTTCTCAGATTTAGTTCAATTTTAACTAATCCTCCATTTATGCGGGACTATGCGGGATGCCCACTTGCATCCCTATGCAGGAGGAACATGGCGTGGCGGACTGCTAGGTCCGATCACACAGCCGGTGGCGAGTGAAGGTGGCTAGTTGCAACACATGTAAAGTTGTAATGACAAAGGTCAAAGCGATCAACTCAATATGTGTGCCGCGCTGCTACTCCGTTAGGAGTTGCTAGATTTCCTCGAAGAGGAAGGATGATGTAGCACAACAGCAGAAAGAATTTCCCTCAGTTAAGAACTTTTAATCGAACCAGTAGGAGTCTCCAAGCTAACAAGATAAGCATCACCTACAAAAAATGCTTGCACCCAACTTGGCAAAGGGGTTTTCAATCCCCTCGTTCATGTGCTATACGAACCTAATTCCAATGCCAGAGAGTACCGCTACAACTACAACACCTAGTTGAATATGTTGGTGCAATATATGTGTGCCTACAATCTTGGTCTATTAGTTACATTTGGGTTGCAACTCTTGTTGGGAACGTTGCATGGAAAACAAAAAAAATTCTACGCACACGCAAGATCTATTCATGGAGATGCATAACTACGAGAGGGAAGAGTGTGTCTACGTACCCTCGTAGACCGTAAGCAGAAGCATTTATTAACGCGGTTGATGTAGTCGAATTTCTTCGTGATCCAACCGATCAAGTACCGAACGTAGGGCACCTCTGCGTTCAGCACACGTTCATCTCGATGACGTCCTTGCCTTCTTGATCCAGCAAGATGGGCGAAGTAGTAGATGAGTTCCGGCAGCACAGCGGCGTGATGATGCTGATGGTGAACTTGTTCCCGCAGGGCTTCGTCGTGCACTGCGGAGAAACTAGACGAAGGACTAAACTGTGGAGAGGGGCGCCGCACACGGCTAAGAGATTGTCGTGGTCATTGTGTGGCGTCCCTCCCTCATATATATATAATGGGGGGAGGGGAGGCAGCCAGGAGGCTCCCCAAGGGTGGCCGGCCGGCCCCCTTGGGCTCGTGCCCTCTAGCGCCCCCTTCTTTGTGTGGCGCCAGGGAGAAGGCAGGAGGGGGTGGCGCCCCCCCTTTCCTTTCTCCCATGAGGAGGGGAAGGCAGGAGGGGCTAGCCCTCCCCCTTTACTTCTCTAGGTCCGACGGTCAGGGAGAGGGCACGCCAGCCCCGTTGTGGGCTGGTGTGTGCCTCCCCTTGGCCCATTAGGCCCATAGACCTCCCGGAACCCCTTCCGGTGATCCGATGACTACCCGGTTCACTCCGAAACCTTTCGGATGTCCAAATAGCATCTCGTGATCTCATCAATATTTACCTCCGGAGCTCCGTGTCATGTCCGTGATCTCATCCAGGACTCCGAACAACATTCGGTCACCAAATCACATAACTCAAATAACACTATATCGTCAAGGAACGTTAACCGTGCGGACCCTACGGGTTCGAGAACTACGTAGACATGACCGAGACACCTCTCCGGCCAATAACCAACAGTGGAACCTAGATGCCCATATTGGTTCCTACATATTCTACGAAGATCTTTATCGGGTGAACCTTATGACAACATACGTAATTCCCTTTGTCTATCGGTATGTTACTTGCTCGAGATTCGATCATCGGTATCTTCATACCTAGTTCAATCTCGTTACCAGCAAGTCTCTTTACTCGTTCTATAATACATTATCTCATAACTAACTCCTTAGTAAATTTGCTTGCAAGCTTCTCGTGATGTGTATTACCGAGAGGGCCCAGAGATACCTCTCCGATACACGGAGTGACAAATCCTAATCTCGATCCATGCCAACTCAACAGACACCTTCGGAGATACCTATAGAGCATCTTTATGATCACCCAGTTACGTTGTGATGTTTAATAGCACACAAGGTATTCCTCCGGTATCCAGGAGTTGCATGATCTCATAGTCAAAGGAATATGTATTTGACATTAAGAAAGCAATAGCAAGAAACTGAACGATCATATGCTAAGCTTACGGATGGGTCTTGTCCATCACATCATTCTCCTAATGATGTGATCCCGTTATCAAGTGACAACACATGTCTATGGTTAGGAAACCTTAACCATCTTTGATCAACGAGCTAGTCTAGTAGAGGCTCACTAGGGACACTGTATTTTGTTTATGTATCCACGCATATATTTAAGTTTCCGATCAATACAATTCTAGCATGAATAATAAACCTTTATCATGAATAAGAAAATATAATAACAACTTTATTATTGCCTCTAGGGCATATTTCCATCAACTCTTGTTATGTGCTTCATGGTAGATTTATGTGTATTCTCATGGGTACTGTTCAGAAAGCATTTATGACTTTTGTACATAAAGGTGTGTAAGAACATATTATTTTTGTACTAATAGCTTTGAAATGCCAAGATGGATTTGAAAGTGGTTGAATGCATTGTCAATAGATGGTGATTGATGTGTTCCCTTCTTATTTGACAAAGGTTTCTAATACACCTGACATTGGCTTCACATTTCTGGTGCAAATTTCATCGGTTCAAATTTTTATTCTTCATTTCTTTTAAATTTTCTTTAAATTATTAAATCATCATCTTGAATGTTTGTGTTTTGCACTTTTCATGGAACATTTGTTTGTTCTTGTATATTATATATTGGAAAGTACATGATGCTACTACATGTACCATATACTCAAATGCAGTTTCTCAGCTATGTACAATAGATCTATCAATCAACTCACTAGATTTTATTTTGTGTCCATTAGATGGAATACCAACCTTTCCAATAAAGGAGAACTAACATATATTAGCTTACAAAATCTATTTTTGTTGGGGAACGTTGCATGGGAAACAAAAAATTTCCTACGCTCACCAAGATCAATCTAGGAGATGACCATCTACGAGAGGAGAGATTGCGTCTACATACCCTTGTAGATCGCTAAGTGGAAGCATTAAGAAACATGGTTGATGTAGTCAAATGTTTTTGCGATCCAATCATGATCCGTCTCGCGAACTCCCGATCTAAGTGCCGAACGGACGGCACCTCCGCGTTCAACACGCATACATCTTGATGACGCTTTCACCTCCTCGATCCAGTGAGCGATGGTGAAGTAGTAGCTCGAGTCCTCCAACAGCACGACATCATGATGGAGGTGGTGGTGGAGAAATCTCAGCAGGGCTTCGCCAAGCCTCACGGAGAAGAAGAAGAAGGACTACGAGGGAGAGGGAGGGCAGCGTCGTGGCATAGATGGGTGCGCCTGCCCTCCCTCTACCTCTCTATATATAAGGGGAAGGAAGGAGGGGTGGTGCCCCTAGACCCCATCTAGGGGGGGGGCAAGGCGTATGGGGGCGCCCCCTAGGGAAACCCTACGGTGGCTTGCCCCCAAGCCAGGTGGAGGGAACCCTAGAGGGGGCGCCCACCTCTCCTGGTTACGTAGGAAAGGGTGAGGGGGGCGCACAGCCCCTTAGTGGGCTGGTTTGCCCCCTCCCCTTGGCCCATGCCCCCCAACACTTGCCGGGGCCCCCCGAAACCCCTTTCGGTCATGCTGGTCATCATCCGGTACCCCTGGAACACTTCCGGACTCCAATACCCTTCGTCCAATATATCAATCTTCACCTCCGGACCCTTCCAGAGTTCCTTGTCATGTCTGGGATATCATCCGAGACTCCCAACAACCTTCGGTAACCACCCTAACAACTCAAATATACTTATATCGTCACCAAACATTAAGTGTGTAGACCCTGCGGGTTCGAGAACTGTGCAGACATGACCGGGACACCTCTACGGTCAATAACCAATAGCGGGACCTAGATGCCCATATTGGTTCCTACATATTCTATGAAGACATTACCGTTCAAACCTCGATGCCAAGGATTCAGCTAATCCCATATGCCAAGGATTCGATCATCGATATCTCCATACCTAGTTCAATCTCGTTACCGATTCTATGAAGATATTACCGGTCAAACCTCGATGCCAAGGATTCAGCTAATCCCATATGCCAATGATTCGATCATCGATATCTCCATACCTAGTTCAATCTCGTTACCGGCAAGTCTCTTTACTCGTTCAGTAATACAAGTTCCCGTGGCTAACTCATCAGTCACATTGCTTGCAAGCTCAGTGTGATACTATATTACCGAGTAGGCCCTGAGGTACCTTTCCGTCATACAGAGTGACAAATCCCAGTCTTGATCCATGCCAACTCAACAGACACCCTCGGAGATACCTGTAGAACATCTTTATAGTCACCCAGTTATGTTGCGGCGTTTGATACACGCAAGGTACTCCTCCGGTATTAGTGAGTTGCATGATCTCATTGTCATAGGAACATATACTTGACATGCAGAAAACGATAACAATAAACTTGACACGATCTCATAGTTTGGGTCTTGTCCATCACATCATTCTCCTAATGATGTGATCCTGTTATCAAATGACAACTCATTCCTATGGCTGGGAAACCTTAACCATCTTTGATCAACGAGCTAGTCTAGTAAAGGCACACTAGGGACACATTGTTGTCTATGTATCCACACATGTATCTGAGTTTCCGATCAATACAATTCTAGCATGGATAATAAACGATTATCATGAACAGGGAAATATGATAATAACAAATTTATTATTGCCTCTAGGGCATATTTCCAACAATTTTGTGCGGCAGTTAAAATATTTTTTTTGTGATGGCTCAACAATACATTTTTTCATGGTGTTATTTCCTGGGTTTCTCCAGTGCATCTTCAATGCCAGCTACCAACAGAGTTACCAATACTTCAATTAAGTAGATATTTGTAAATTTACCAGCACGACGATTATGTAGTTACCAAGCAACCCATGCTATAGCTACCAACACATTGAATATGTAGTTACCAGACCTGACCGGCCCTGGTTGACTCTCTCTTGCTAACTTGTGTGATCATTTCATAACACATTTCCTATTGCGAACAGATGGTTGTGTGGAACTCGAAAGATATTCTGTATGGGTGGCCATCACATCATTTTTCAATGGGGTAACTTGGACTGTCTACGCATGTCTCATCCGAGACAGGGCCGGCCCATAGCCTGGGAAAAGGTGTCATCGCCCGTGCCTTGAATATTGTTTTTGCTAGTTACCACTATCATATTATACATTACACCGCAAAGATTATCAAAACTATAAAAGAGAGCCTCAAGATAATTTAGCACAATTTATGATAACTAGGTTTCTGTGTTTAAACCAATGCACATTTTTTCGTTTGAAAAACGGGTAAAAGATCTCATATGCACCAAATCAAATCAAGTGAATCTAGAGAAGCATGTCAGATAATCGAACAATATGCAAAAGTACAACCAACAACATTTTATGTTATTTGATGATAATAATAGTGCAAATTTCAATATAAATACACATCATAAATATGTTGTAACCTATTACTAAACCCAACTTACAAATCACAGTTGTCATGCCCTAAAAGTTTCTATGAATATATTTACCTAATATACATCAGAAACCACTAGGAAGATATTTTTTAGTGTGTGTGATATGGAGTACATAGATACACAAATATATGTGTATACACTATATAGTTTAGGCAATATTATAAAGTATTCAGAATACATTTTTAACAACAAGCCGATAGTTTGTTGCTCATACAATTTAAAATTTTGAGAATAAAAAATTACAATTAAATATTACAAATGCATAACAAAAAAATATTTATTATTTAAAACCATTGTTATGGGATTAAATCTGATTGTAACATGCATGGTATAATTAGTTTAAAATAAGTATAAAATATTAATATAAAAAATGGTGTGGACTTCCTCCTTAAATGCAAGCGAGCATGTAAAGATGTTTGTGAATAGAAAGGTGTATCAACTCAACAAAATTATGGTAATAAAAGTGCATTAGACCGCAGTAGAATCTCATTCTGACGCAGCACAACCGCACAAGCAGGTTAAAATTGGGAATTTTGTGTAATGCTTAGACGTACTACTATACATGCCCCACTAATAGTGAGGTTGAAAACGGTCCAAGCAAGTTGTATATAACCGGAACAAAGCCCATGTTTATTTACCTCGATAGCTATGCGGACAGCATTAATCAGTACGAGCGGCCAACGAATCGGGTTCGGCAGCCCATAAAAAAGTCCAAACAATGCATCTCGTTACCGTTGCCAGAAACATGTCTACTTTGTAGTTTCCCACGTTACCCTCACTGCAGATGTGCCATATCGTGGGGCTGCAACCAAAAACAATTGAGTTATAAGAAAAGAACATCTAAATGGACACATGTTATAGGAAAAATAAATAATAATTAAATAGCATGAGAATATTACATGAGAGATCAATACATGGCTGCAGTGAATATGTAACCGAAAATAAGTACCACACCCACGCCTGTCGGGCATCTCGCTAGACGGTGATGGCGATGGTGCGTGTGTGAAACAAAACAATCAGAGCATACATATATCAGCTACGCAGTGTACCCGCAAAAAAACTACGTAGTATGATGGAGCGCAAAAGAGAAAGGATGAGTTTCATGACCGCCTATAGAAAGTTTATATCAAATGCTATGAGTACAATACAACGAACGTGTAAAGTGCTGAGGTTGAAGAAATGTATCAGTACATCTACTATACCTTGGCAAAGTCCACAGTGCGAAAGCCAACTATATTGACCTCCCATTTAATGAATCCAATGGCAGCAAACTCAGCTGCTCATCGTCCATCCCTGAATGATGACGACAACATGGAACTGCAGCTCCACATTGATTTTTGCTGGTAATAGTTGGCGCTTCATTACCTCCTTTCTCAATAACTCTTCCAGAATATAAAGGACTCACTAGACAGTAAACTATCTTTAGTTACTTGAAAAGAAATTTGGCGCATTACACAACAAATTAACACTAAAGTGTAAACCAAACCAACACAACTTTTTGCAATTATGGCCTTCATTATTTATATATGTACTATTGAACATTCTAACACAATTCGTTTCTGAACAATTTAATATGTAGCCAAATAGTTACAGCAATATCTAAATTTTTGATGTGCTTTCCTGGAATAAACCATGGCCAAGCAATGAAAAGAATCTACACAAGGAATAAACCTATGTGGAAGAGCAAACATTGTAGCCTCTCAAGTAGCTGGGTGAGATAAACTACTCCTGGAAATGTGACCCTGTTAGTTTGAACCTGAAGGTCCTTTGAGCATCAGGTCCAGCTTTTCTCAGACAAGAAATACAAAATGGATGTTGGTTTTTTGCTTTTTGTAAGGGCCGCGTTACAATCGCCTCAATAACCCAATCTGACAAAAAAAGGATTCACAACACTTTTCTTCATGACAAAATAATAAAAAATCTCACAGAAGAATCTGCACATAGTAAATTTCCTGGTACAGTAAAAACAGCTAGTGGAACAAAACGCGTCACCAAATGCGTATTTCGCTCTGCATAATCTGCTGATGGTTAGTAAAAGACAGAACATATTCTGGTATAGGTTCTTCTAGTTAACTTTAATTGACTGCACAACCGAAATTAACTCAGATCAAATACTCCTACAAAGCAACAGCTGAACTTACTACTACTACTGAGGCCACTTGTTCAGAACAAAGGGTGAAGCATTCCTACCCCTGCTTAGCTACATTAATTACTGCTGCCCTTGTTCAGCTGCATTGCTACTGAGGAGAACCTGAGAAGCCATGTAGCTTAACAATCCCACACAGTTCATAGTCTCATACTACTTGAGCTGCACTAGTACTGAATTAAACTGTTCACCATACTACTAACTGATATTGCATCAAACAAGCTAACCATCAGATACTTGACTGCATCCTCCTCGGCGTCCTGGCAGCCAGCGATGTAGTGGACTTGGGAGCGGCGCCGGCAGCGGCAGGTCGGATTAGATCAATCCGGACTCTTAGCATGAGCGTGTCGCCGAAGAGCAGCTCCTGGGGCACCGCCAAGAACATCCCTTGCCCCGGCACCGACGCGCCGGTGGACAGCGCGCTGCTGCTTCATCTCCGGCGGCGACGACCTCCTTGGCCTCCCACCACGTCTTCTCCGCCTCCCGGCGACGCTTGAGCACTGGGGATAAGATGCGGTCGAGGCGGCGGAAGTTTGTCCATGCCCGAGTGGTGGCGTTGCGGTCGCGCGCTTGCTGCCTCCACCGTTCGTCCATCGGCGGGCGGAGGGAGGGGCTCCCGGCCTCCGCGACGTGGATGCGCTTGCTGCTCTAACAGTGTCGAATGCATGCCATATAATTTTATTTTGTAACTCTTGTTTTATTATGTTGATGAGATATCTTCTGGGTTGGTGGAGTTGATTTGAAATGGGTTTGCTTCAACCCAAATCACTTTCTTTTCAAGTGAATCTATTGAATAAACATGACAAAACCCATATCTTTTTGGAACTTATTAAGAACGATCGCTCGCTCCATCTCTTTCGTGTGGGACCTGAAATTAAGTAGTGCCAATGCATGCACTAGGAGGTGGCCTGGTTAGGTTTGCGTGGAGACCGGAAGATCTGGTACTAATTAGGATCTTCATTCTGATTGATCATGTTTGACATGAACGTCTCCTACATGAGCGCAAGTTCACACCACATACTAATAGTTTATAGGAGTGCGCCGGGGAAACGATTTTGCCGCGAAAGCCTGGCGGGTCCGCCGAGTCAGCGACCGGGCGCGCTCGTCGTCCTCATCGCCTCAGTTTCCCGGGGGGAATCAATGCCAAGGCTGCCGCGCTGGCCATCCTTCCATTGATGCCTCACGGGAGGCGTAGTGAAGGTGTGATGACGCGCGTCCCGGCCGCTCCGGCGACGCGTACGCACGCATGCCGCCCGCTCACCGCCCCCCGCCACTATAAAAGTCGGCCCCTCCCTCGCCGTTGAGCGCACGCCCTCCATCGGCATAGAATCCTCTCCCCCCTCGACCTCTCACCGTCGAGGGAAAATGAAGGGAGGAGAATGGAAGAAGAGGCTCGACGGGTTGATTGAAAACCTGACTTGTTGGGCCCGCCAGTCAGGCCCTAGAGTTTGAAAAGTTGACAGGAAAGACCCTACTTATTTACTGCAAACCACACAAAGTTTGGAAACCTCGCAAAAAGGGCCTAGATTTTGACAAGTGCGCTCCTTTTTGTTCAAAATTTTGGCAACATAACATGCATGTTGGGAAGAATCCAAATCAGCAAAAAAGATGCTGTGTTGTTCATTTCAAATTTCATTCATGGACCTCAAGTCAGTCAATACACTCAATGAAACATTACATATCATCATCCTACCAAATCATTTCCCAACACAGCAAAGAAGCTAATCCAACACCACCACAAACCAAATCATGGCAATGCTCACTACTCACTGCTGGCCCTTCATTGTGTTGTCATTCTTCTGGTCACAGGTATCGACGCACCTAAGACGGACCTTCCTTGTGTTAAATGAGCTAGCACCCAGCAAAATGACAACCCATCAAGCACTTCACGCCACCCGATATCAATCCTCCCACTTTCTTTGGAGTTGCAAGAGCTCATGAAAACACGCTACAGACTCAGCAAGGAGTTGCAAGAGCACTTCACAACGCGCTACTCACAGATACATCTCCATCGTATCTACTTTTCCAAACACTTTTGCCCTTGTTTTGGACTCTAACTTGCATGATTTGAATGGAACTAACCCGGACTGACGTTGTTTTCAGCAGAATTGCCATGGTGTTATTTTTGTGGAGAAATAAAATTTCTCGGAATGACCTGAAACTTCACGGAGAATATTTTTGGAATATATAAAAAATACTAGCGAAAGAATCAAGAACAGGAGGGCGGCGCGCCTACCCCCTGGGCACGCCCCTGTCTCGTGGGCCCCCTGAGGCTCCACCGACCTTAACTCCAACTCCATATATTCACGCTCGGGGAGAAAAAAATCGGAGAGAAGGATTCATCGCGTTTTACAATACAGAGCCGCCGCCAAGCCCTAAACTCTCTCGGGAGGGCTGATCTGGAGTCCGTTCGGGGCTCCGGAGAGGGGAATCCATCACCGTCATCATCATCAACCTTCCTCCATCACCAATTTCATGATGCTCACCGCCGTGCATGAGTAATTCCATCGTAGGCTTGCTGGATGGTGATGGGTCTGATGAGATTTATCATGTAATCGAGTTAGTTTTGTTAGGGTTTGATCCCTAGTATCCACTATGTCTTTAGATTGATGTTGCTATGACTTTGCCATGCTTAATGCTTGTCACTAGGGCCCAAGTGCCATGAATTCAGATCTAAACCTATTATGTTTTCATGAATATATGTGAGTTCTTGATTTATCTTGCAAGTCATTAGTCACCTATTATGTGTTATGATACGATAACCCCGAAGTGACAATCATCGGGACCACTCCCGGTGATGACCATAATTTGAGGAGTTCGTGTATTCACTAAGTGTTAATGCTTTGGTCTGGTACTCTATTAAAAGGAGGCCTTAATATCCCTTAGTTTCCAATAGGACCCTGCTGCCACGGGAGGGTAGGACAAAAGATGTCATGCAAGTTCTTTTCTATAAGTACGTATGACTATATTCGGAATACATGCCTACATTACATTGATGAACTGGAGCTAGTTCTGTGTCACCCTATGTTATAACTATTGCATGAGGAATCGCATCCGACATAATTATCCATCACTGATCCAATGCTATGAGCTTTTCACATATTGATCTCTGCTTAGTTACTTTTCCGCTGCCACTGTTACAACTACTACAAAAACTGCTACTGTTACTTTTGCCACTGTTACCGTTACTTCCATACAACTTTGCTACTAAATACTTTCCTGCAGATATTAAGTCTTCCAGGTGTGGTTGAATTGACAACTCAACTGCTAATACTTGCGAATATTCTTTGGCTCCCCTTGTGTCGAATCAATAAATTTGGGTTGAATACTCTACCCTCGAAAACTGTTGTGATCCCCTATACTTGTGGGTTATCAAGACTATTTTCTGTCGCCGTTGCCGGGGAGCATAGCTCTATTCTTTGAGTCACTTGGGATTTATATCTGCTGGTCACTATGAGGAACTTGAAAGACGAAAAAACCAAGATTTATCCCTCGACTACGAGGGGAGGTAAGGAACTGCCATCTAGCTGTGCACTTGATTCTCCTTCTGTTTTGAGTAAACTTGTGAAGGAAATATGCCCTAGAGGCAATAATAATGTTATTATTTTATTTCCTTATATCATGATAAATGTTTATTATTCATGCTAGAATTGTATTATCCGGAAACATAATACTTGTGTGAATACATAGACAAACCAAATGTCACTAGTATGCCTCTACTTGACTAGCTCGTTAATCGAAGATGGTTATGTTTCCTAACCATAGACATGTGTTGTCATTTTATTAATGGGATCACATCATTAGGAGAATGATGTGATTGACATGACCCATTCCATTAGCTTAGCACCCGATCGTTTAGTATGTTGCTATTGCTTTCTTCATGACTTATACATGTTCCTATGACTATGAGATTATGCAACTCCCATTTGCTGGAGGAACACTTTGTGTGCTACCAAACGTCACGACGTAACTGGGTGATTATAAAGGAGCATTACAGGTGTCTCCAAAGGTACATGTTGGGTTGGCGTATTTCGAGATTAGGATTTGTCACTCCGATTGTCGGAGAGGTATCTCTGGGCCCTCTCGGTAATGCACATCACATAAGCCTTGCAAGCATTACAACTAATGAGTTAGTTGCAAGATGATGTATTATGAAACGAGTAAAGAGACTTGCCGGTAACGAGATTGAACTAGGTATTGAAATACCGACGATCGAATCTCGGGCAAGTAACATACCGATGACAAAGGGAACAACGTATGTTGTTATGCGGTCTGACCGATAAAGATCTTCGTAGAATATGTGGGAGCCAATATGAGCATCCAAGTTCCGCTATTGGTTATTGACCGGAGACGTGTCTCGGTCATGTCTACATTGTTCTCGAACCCGTAGGGTCCGCACGCTTAAGGTTTTGATGACAGTTATATTATGAGTTTATGCATTTTGATGTACCGAAGATTGTTCGGAGTCCCGGATGTGATCACGGACATGACGAGGAGTCTTGAAATGGTCGAGACATAAAGATTGATATATTGGAAGCCTATATTTGGATATCGGAAGTGTTCCGGGTGAAATCGGGATTTTACCGGAGTACCGGGAGGTTACCGGAACCCCCCGGGAGGTAGATGGGCCTTAGTGGGCTTTAGTGGAAGAGAGGAGAGGTGGCCAGGGCTGGGCCGCGCGCTCCTCCCCCCTAGTCCGAATAGGACAAGGAGAGGGGGCGGCGCCCCCCCTTCCTTCTCTCTCTCCTTTTTCCCCCTTCCCGAATCCTATTCCAACTAGGAAAGGGGGGGAATCCTACTCCCGGTGGGAGTAGGACTCCTCCTAGCGCGCCCTCCTCCTGGCCGGCCGCAACTCCCCCTTGAACCTTTATATACGGAGGCAGGGGGCACTCCTAGACACACAAGTTGATCCATGTGATCATATTCTTAGCCGTGTGCGGTGCCCCCTTCCACCATAATCCTCGATAATATTGTAGCGGTGCTTAGGCAAAGCCCTGCGATAGTAGTACATCAAGATCGTCACCACGCCGTCGTGCTGACGGAACTCTTCCCCGACACTTTGCTGGATCGGAGTCCGGGGATCGTCATCGAGCTGAACGTGTGCTAAAACTCGGAGGTGCCGTAGTTTCGGTGCTTGATCGGTCAGGCCGTGAAGACGTACGACTACATCAACCGCGTTGTGCTAACGCTTCCGCTGTCGGTCTACAAGGGTACGTAGATCACACTCTCCCCTCTCGTTGCTATGCATCACCATGATCTTGCGTGTGCGTAGGAAATTTTTTGAAATTACTACGTTCCCCAACAACTGCGACACCTAAACCTGATTCTGCTATTAATTCGGATATGTCGCATGGTATTGATGATGCCACTTCTACTATGCATGATACTTATGATGAAACTACTTCTATGCTTGATAATACTGTGCCACTAGGTGAATTTCTAGATGAACAACTTGCTAGGGCTAGAGAGAATGAAATTATTGAAACTGATAATATTGATGAAAGTGATGATGAAGATTCTCCCCTAGATATGAATTGCCTGTTGTGCCTGAGGGTTATGTTATGGATGAAGAAACTGCTAGAGATTTTCTTGCTTGCAATGATAGATATGAGCTTAAGAAATTATTAGCTAAGCTGAAAGAAAAATCTTTGAATGCTAGAATGAAATATGACCCTGCTTTTGCCACTTCACCTATCTGTATTACTGATAAGGATTACGATTTCTCTGTTGATCCTGAGATAATTACTTTGGTTGAATCTGATCCTTTTCATGGCTATGAATCTGAAACTGTTGTGGCACATCTTACTAAATTAAATGATATAGCCACCCTATTCACTCATGAGGAAAAAATTCGTTATTACTATATCCTTAAGTTATTTCCGTTCTCGTTAAAGGGTGATGCTAAGACATGGTTTAATTCTCTTGATCCTGGTTGTGTGCGTAGTCCCCAGGATATGATTTATTACTTCTCTGCTAAATATTTCCCCGCTCATAAGAAACAAGCTGCTTTAAGGAAAATATATAATTTTGTGCAAATTGAAGAAGAGAGTCTCCCACAAGCTTGGGGGAGGCTTCTCCAATTACTTAATGCTTTGCCTAATCATCCTCTCAAGAAAAATGAAATACTTGATATCTTTTATAATGGACTAACCGATGCTTCCAGAGATCACCTGGATAGTTGTGCTGGTTGTGTTTTTACGGAAAGAACTGTTGATCAAGCTGAATTGCTATTGAATAATATGTTGAGTAATGAGAATAATTGGACACTTCCTGAACCAACTCCTAAGCCAACTCCGAAGAAAAGGGGTATTCTATTTCTCAGTCCTGAAGATATGCAAGAGGCAAAGAAATCTATGAAAGAAAAAGGTATTAAAGCTGAAGATGTTAAGAATTTACCACCTATTGAGGAAATACATGGTCTTGATAACCTGACACAGGTAGTAAAGGTAAATTCTCTCTATAGATTTGATGAAGGTGATATTCCTCATTATAAGTCTGCTAGTCAATGCTTAGATGAGTTTGATAATTTTATTGTTAAACAAGAAAACTTCAATGCTTATGTTGGTAGACAATTGAAACGTAATGCTTATATGATTGAACACTTGAGTGATTATATGTCCAGAGTTAAAGGTGAACTTAAACTTATTAGTAAACATGCTTCTATGGTTACCACTCAAGTAGAAAAAGTGCTTAAAGCTCAGAATGATTTGCTCAATGAATTAAATAATAAGAAAAATGATAATGCTGTTAGAGTTATGACTAGAGGGGGTAAAATGACTCAGGAACCTTTGTATCCTGAGGGCTACCCTAAGAGAATTGAGCAAGATTCTCAGAGAACTAATGTTGATGCACCTAGTCCTTCTAAGAGGAAGAAAAAGAAAAATGACAAGACTTTGCATGCTTCTAGTGAACCTGTTGTTGACACACATGAGAATCCCAATGATATTTCTATTTCTGATGCTGAAACACAGTCTAGTAATGAACATGAACCTAGTGATAATATTACTGATGATGTTCATGATGATGCTCAACCTAGCAATGACAATGATGTAGAAATTGAACCTGGCGTTGATCTTGATAACCCACAATCAAAGAATCAACGTTATGATAAGAGAGACTTCGTTGCTTGGAAGCACGTTAAAGAAAGAGAACCATGGGTTCAGAAAACCATGCCTTTTCCTCCTAAACCATCCAAGAAAAAGGATGATGAGGATTTTGAGCGCTTTGCTGAAATGATTAGACCTATCTTTTTGTGTATGCGTTTGACTGATATGCTTAAAATGAATCCTTATGCCAAGTATATGAAAGATATTGTTACAAATAAAAGAAAGATACCAGAAGCTGAAATTTCCATCATGCTTGCCAATAATACTTGTAAAGGTGGAATACCTAAGAAATTAGGAGATCCAGGAGTACCAACTATACCATGCTCCATTAAAAGAAACTATGTTAAAACTGCTTTATGTGATCTTGGAGCCGGTGTTAGTGTTATGCCCCTCTCTTTATATCATAGACTTGATTTGAATAAGTTGACACCTACTGAAATATCTTTGCAAATGGCCGATAAATCAACCGCTATACCTGTCGGTATTTGTGAGGATGTGCCTGTTGTGGTTGCAAACGTTACTATTTTAACGAACTTTGTTATTCTTGATATTCCCGAGGATGATAGTATGTCGATTATCCTTGGTAGACCCTTTTTGAATACTGCAGGGGCTATTATTGATTGCAACAAAGGCAATGTCACTTTTCATGTTAATGGTAATGAGCATACGGTACACTTTCCGAGGAAACAACCTCAAGTCTACAGTATCAATTCTATTGGAAAAATTTCATCGATTACTATTGGAGGTTTTGAATTTCCTCTTCCCACTGTCAAGAAGAAATATGATATTCTTATTATTTGGGATGTGCATATCCCAGTTGAGGTAACCTAGTGTTATTCAAAAATTCTCCAGTTTCATGCGATTCGGAATGAGTTTGTTAACAAGACTTGATCAACCTTGTTAGTTGATTCCTTTTGATGAGCATGAGATGAATGAAGTTAGAAAGCACAACTCTCTATACCCTTCTTTTACTCTCTGTTTTTAGATTAAATAAATAAAAAATATTATTTTCTATCTGTTTTCTGAATTATCCGTGCAATAAAAAATACCCCAAAAATAAAAGTTCTCCAAATGCCTTGAAATTGAAATATGATTTTTTGTAGAATATTTAAGAATATCTGGCACTGAGAACACATCAGGGGGAGCCGCCACCTGGCCACGAGGGTCCAGGGCGCTCCCACCCCCTGGGCGCGCCCCCTGCCTCGTGGGCCCCACGTGGCCCCTCCACATATACCTGCACTCACACACTTCGTCTTCCTCCAGAAAAAATCACCACACAGCTCAAACTCGTGTTCTAGCTCGTTTTGCTGCGATTTTCGATCTCCTTGCTCAAAGCTCCACTCACAAAACTACTTTGGGGGATTGTTCTTCGGTATGTGACTCCTCCAATGGTCCGATTAGTTTTTGTTCTAGTGCTTTATTCATTGCAAATTTTTGCTGCTTAGGTGACCCTGTTCTTGAGCTTGCATGTCAAATTTATTTGGTCCCAAGTAGTTCTAATTTATGATATAGCCTCTAGGCACTTGTGGGAGTAGTTGCTATCAATTTTGTTGAGTTTGGTTCACTTTTATTTTGAGTCACTAAAAATTTAAAAAAAAATTCAGAGGAAGAAATATGTTTAGGAAAATGTACCAATGTGGTTCTTCAAAGAAGCAAGCACCAAGGCTCGCGATACGTGAGCCGGACAATGAACTACCAAGAGAAGCTCAAGTGCGGCCTTGTGAATGGTCGTCAGGAGATTTTATGGTCCAAGTAGGTATTAAGGAGGAATTTGACGCATATGTGTGTAACGTTGGACTTGAGGGCTTCGTGTCAGATAAGTGCCCCCAATACTACTACCTAACTGATTCCTTTGTGAGAAGGTTTAAATTTACATCATCATGCAATTCTCACACTGTCCTATTTGATCTTCATGATAAATCTTATACCATGGGCTTAGAAGATTTTAGTACTGCTTGTAAACTCCCGCGGTGGGGTAATGCTAGTGAACCTCGCAAATCTGAATATAAAGACTTTCTTGCTAGTATAACTGTGGGGGAATCTAGAGAAATCACTCAAGCTACCATAGGGAGCATTCATTTTCCTGCTATACATTACTTTGCTCTCTTTATAGGTAGATGCATTAATGGTAAGGATGAGGCATGTCACATGTGTGTTCCCGATCTTAGTGTTCTCAAGAGTGTTGTATTAGGAGATAAACAATATAACTTGGGGGCTATCGTTGCACGAAGGTTGCATCATAATAGTGTAAGTGGAGATTTGTTCGGTGGAATTTATGCAACCCGTTTAGCTAACTATCTTGAGGTACCCATACATGAAAATGATATGGAGTGGCCTCCTGCTTATCTAGATTTTAATGTTATGGTTCGCCATTAGCTTATTGAGAGGAATGAACAACCTCTCCAGTACCGACTAATCTTTGACAGACGTCACGCTCTCCATATTGCTCTCCCTGCTCCTACTTTCTTTGACTTTCAGGCAAAGGGGAGATATGTCATAACCAGGGAGGAGGCAAACGAATACGAGAGGAGGGCGGAAGCAGCTCGCCTCCAAGCTGCAGCTCATGAGGCAGTAGCGGCTGCATCTCAGTACGACCCCAGTTACAACTTCGGATATCCGCCATGCCATCCATGGGCATAGACCAATTTAGGCCAAAAGCCTTAGCTTGGGGAGTACGTATTTCTCACCGACATTACATTCATGTTCACACACTCATGCCAGTTGTCGGTGCTCATACTTTTTCATTGTACTACCCATGCTAGTTTATTTTCCTTTTTCTTGCTTTCTTCTTGTGTGCTTGAATAACCTTAAGAAAAAACCAAAAAATTACTTGTAGCTTTTTAGCTAGTTTACTTTTCATGCCTGTTGTTGTAGTAATTAAAAGAAAACCCAAAAAGATTTCATGTTCTTCTTTTGCTTGTTGGGAGCTTTCCCGTGTAAATAGTTTTATTTCCTTTCTTTTCTTTGGGGGTCGAGAGGAGAAGACCATGATGAAAATGTTGAGAGGCTCTCATATGCATTATTGTTGATTTAACCAAGAGCCTATATTACCTTGTCATCTTCTTTGTATTAAATGCTTACAGATTCAGCTTAGTCCAATGCACGTGCACTATTATTATTATCCATACCGTTTGGTCGTGCAAGTGAAAGGCAATAATGACGATATATGATGGACTGATTGAGATGAGAGAGGCTGGTATAAACTCGACCTATCTTGTCTTTGTAAATATGATTAGTTCATCATTCCTGATTCAGCCTATTATGAATGAAACATGTTTGCAATGACAATTAGAGATTATAGTTGCTCATGCCATGCTTAATTTGCTAGGAGTGTATAATGGTTTACCTTGTGTGCCACCATGCTATTAGTTGTGACGTGGTATGACCGGGTGGTATCCTCCTTTGAATGATTCGAGTGGCTTGACTTGGTACATGTTCACACATGTAGTTGGAACAAAATCAACATAGCCTCCACGATATTTATGTTCATGGTGAGTTATATCCTACTCATGCTTGCACTCAGTGTTGATTAATTTTAATGCATGTTCATGACTGTTGTCGCTCTCTAGTTGGTCGCTTCCCAGTCTTTTTCTAGCCTTCACTTGTACTAAGCCGGAATACTGCTTGTGCATCCACTTCCATAAACTCCAAAGTTATTCCATATAAGTCCACCATACCTTCCTATATGCGGTATCTACCTGCCGTTCCAAGTAATTTGTATGTGCCAAACTCTAAACCTTCAAATGAAATTCTGTTTTGTATGCTCGAATAGCTCATGTATCAACTAGGGCAGTCTGTATCTTCCATGCTAGGTGGGTTATTCTCAAGAGGAGTGGACTCCGCTCCTCACTCACGAGAAAATGGCTGGTCACCGGGATGCCCAGTTCCATGCTTAAACCAAATCAAAATAATTACAAACAAAACTCCCCAAGGATTGTTGTTAGTTGGAGGCACCCATTGTTTCGGGCAAGCCATGGATTGATGCTTGTTGGTGGTGGGGGAGTATAAACTTTACCATTCTGCTTGGGAACCGCCTATAATGTGTGTAGCATGGAAGATATCGAGATCTCTCGGTTGTTATGCTGACAATGAAAGTATTCCACTCAAAATATTATCTATCTCTATTTCAAAAATCGAGCTCTGGCACCTCTACAAATCCCTGCTTCCCTCTGCGAAGGGCCTATCTATTTACTTTTAAGTTGAGTCATCATCCTCTTATTAAAAAGCACCAGTTGGAGAGCACCGCTGTCATCTGCATCTATTACTATTAATTTATATTGAGTATGACTATGACTGGATCTCTTTTACCATGAATTACAATGTTTAGTCAGTCCTTGATCTTCAGAGGTGCTCTGCATTTATGTTTTGCCGTCTCAGAAAGGGCTAGCGAGATAAGCTCTTGTTATATCATATTATGATTGTTTTGATTAAGTGTTGTCATCCGAGATTTATTATTATTGCTCGCTAGTGGATTATACCATTGATATGAGTAAACATGAGACCTAAATGTTATTGTGAATATGGTTAGTTCATAATCTTTGCTGAAAACTTGAATGCTGGCTTTACATATTTACAACAATAAGAGCAAACAGAGTTTGTAAAAAATTTCTTTATCACTTTCAGTTTATCAACTAAATTGCTTGAGGACAAGCAAAGGTTTAAGCTTGGGGGAGTTGATACGTATCCATCATATCTACTTTTCCAAACACTTTTGCCCCTGTTTTGGACTCTAACTTGCATGATTTGAATGGAACTAACCCGGACTGACGAAGTTTTCAGCAGAATTGTCATGTTGTTATTTTTGTGCAGAAATAAAAGTTCTCGGAATGACCTGAAACTTCACGGAGAATATTTTTGGAATATATAAAAAATACTGGTGAAAGAATCAATACCAGGGGGCCCACACCCTGTCCACGAGGGTGGGGGGCGCGCCTACCATCCTGGGCGCGCCCCCTGTCTCGTGGGCCCCCTAAGGCTCCACCGACCTCAACTCCAACTCAATATATTTACGTTCGGGGAGAAAAAAATGGAGAGAATGTTGGAAATATGCCCTAGAGGCAATAATAAATTGATTATTATTATATTTCCTTGTTCATGATAATCGTTTATTATCCATGCTATAATTGTATTGATAGGAAACTCAGATACATGTGTGGATACATAGACAACAATGTGTCCCTAGTAAGCCTCTAGTTGACTAGCTCGTTGATCAATAGATGGTTACGGTTTCCTGACCATGGACATTGGATGTCGTTGATAACGGGATCACATCATTAGGAGAATGATGTGATGGACAAGACCCAATCCTAAGCATAGCACTAGATCGTGTAGTTCGTATGATAAAGCTTTTCTAATGTCAAGTATCATTTCCTTAGACCATGAGATTGTGCAACTCCCGGATACCGTAGGAATGCTTTGGGTGTGCCAAACGTCACAACGTAACTGGGTGGCTATAAAGGTACACTACAGGTATCTCCGAAAGTGTCTGTTGGGTTGGCACGAATCGAGACTGGGATTTGTCACTCCGTGTGACGGAGAGGTATCTCTGGGCCCACTCGGTAGGACATCATCATAATGTGCACAATGTGATCAAGGAGTTGATCACGAGATGATGTGTTATGGAACGAGTAAAGAGACTTGCCGGTAACGAGATTGAACAAGGTATCGGGATACCGACGATCGAATCTCGGGCAAGTATCATACCGAAAGACAAGGGAATTGTATACGGGATTGATTAAGTCCTTGACATCGTGGTTCATCCGATGAGATCATCGTGGAACATGTGGGAGCCAACATGGGTATCCAGATCCCGCTGTTGGTTATTGACCGGAGAACGTCTCGGTCATGTCTGCATGTCTCCCGAACCCGTAGGGTCTACACACTTAAGGTTCGATGACGCTAGGGTTATAAAGGAAGTTTGTATGTGGTTACCGAATGTTGTTCGGAGTCCCGGATGAGATCCCGGACGTCACGAGGAGTTCCGGAATGGTCCGGAGGTAAAGATTTATATATGGGAAGTCCTGTTTTGGTCACCGGACAAGTTTCGGGGTCACCGGTATTGTACCGGGACCACCGGGTGGGGCCACCTGCCTCGGGGGGCCACATGGGCTGTAGGGGTGTGCGCCTTGGCCTATATGGGCCAAGGGAACCAGCCCCAAGAGGCCCATGCGCCAAGAGATAAGGAAAGGAAGAGTCCTAAAGGGGGAAGGCACCTCCTAGGTGCCTTGGGGAGGAGGGACTCCTCCCTGGCCGCACCCTTCCTTGGAGGAAGGGCCAAGGCTGCGCCCCCCCTCTCTCCCTTGCCCCTATATATATGTGGGGGGTGGGAGGGCAGCCATACCAATGTTCTGGTGCAGCCCTCCCCTTCTCCCAAGTACTTCTCCTCTCCCGTGGTGCTTGGCGAAGCCCTGCAGGATTGCCACGCTCCTCCACCACCACCACGCCGTTGTGCTGCTGCTGGATGGAGTCTTCCTCAACCTCTCCCTCTCTCCTTGCTGGATCAAGGCGTGGGAGACATCGTCGGGCTGTACGTGTGTTGAACGCGGAGGTGCCGTCCGTTCGGCACTAGGATCTCCGGTGATTTGGATCACGACGAGTACGACTCCATCAACCCCGTTCTCTTGAACGCTTCCGCTTAGCGATCTACAAGGGTATGTAGATGCACTCTCCTTCCCCTCGTTGCTAGTCTCTCCATAGATAGATCTTGGTGACACATAGGAAAATTTTGAATTTCTGCTACGTTACCCAACAGTGGCATCATGAGCTAGGTCTATTGCGTAGTTTCTATGCACGAGTAGAACACAAAGTAGTTGTGGGCGTTGATTTTGTTCAATATGCTTACCGTTACTAGTCCAATCTTGATTCGGCGGCATCGTGGGATGAAGCGGGCCGGACCGACCTTACACGTACTCTTACATGAGACTGGTTCCACCGACTGACATGCACTAGTTGCATAAGGTGGCTAGCGGGTGCCTGTCTCTCCCACTTTAGTCGGATCGGATTCGATGAACAGGGTCCTTATGAAGGGTAAATAGCAATTGGCATATCACGTTGTGGTTTTGCGTAGGTAAGAAACGTTCTTGCTAGAAACCCATAGCAGCCACGTAAAAAATGCAAACAACAATTAGAGGACGTCTAACTTGTTTTTGCAGGGTATGCTATGTGATGTGATATGGCTAAGAAGAATGTGATGAATGATATGTGATGTATGAGATTGATCATGTTCTTGTAATAGGAATCACGACTTGCATGTCGATGAGTATGACAACTGGCAGGAGCCATAGGAGTTGTCTTAATTTATTTATGACCTGCGTGTCAACATAAACGTCATGTAATTACTTTACTTTATTGCTAACCGTTAGCTGTAGAAGTAGAAGTAATAGTTGGCGAGACAACTTCATGAGGACACGATGATGGAGATCATGATGATGGAGATCATGGTGTCATGCCGGTGACGATGATGATCATGGAGCCCCGAAGATGGAGATCAAGAGGAGCAAAGTGATGATGGCCATATCATGTCACTATTTGATTGCATGTGATGTTTATCATGTTTATGCATCTTGTTTACTTAGAACGACGGTAGTAAATAAGATGATCCCTCATAATAATTTCAAGAAAGTGTTCCCCCTAACTGTGCACCGTTGCGACAGTTTGTTGTTTTGAAGCACCAGTGATGATCGGGTGTTAGATTCTAACGTTCACATACAACGGGTGTAAGACAGATTTACACACGCGAAACACTTAGGTTGACTTGACGAGCCTAGCATGTGTACAGACATGGCCTCGGAACACAGAAGACCGAAAGGTCGAGCATGAGTCGTATGGTAGATACGATCAACATGAAGATGTTCACCGATGTTGACTAGTCCGTCTCACGTGATGATCGGACACGGCCTAGTTGACTCGGATCATGTAATCACTTAGATGACTAGAGGGATGTCTATCTGAGTGGGAGTTCATAAGATGAACTTAATTATCCTGAACATAGTCAAAAGATCTTTGCAAATTATGTCGTAGCTCGCGCTTCAGTTCTACTATTTAGATATGTTCCTAGAGAAAATTTAGTTGAAAGTTGATAGTAGCAATTATGCGGACTAGGTCCGTAAACCGAGGATTGTCCTCATTGCTTCATAGAAGGCTTATGTCCTTAATGCACCGCTCAGTGTGCTGAACCTGGAACGTCGTCTGTGGATGTTGCTAACATCTGACATACACGTTTTGATAACTACGTGATAGTTCAGTTAAACGGTTTAGAGTTGAGGCACCGAAGACGGTTTTTGAAACGTCGCGAAACATATGAGATGTTTCGAGGGCTGAAATTGGAATTTCAGGCTCGTGCCCACGTCAAGAGGTATAAGACCTCCGACGATTTTCTTAGCCTGCAAACTAAGGGAGAAAAGCTCAATGGTTGAGGTTGTGCTCAGATTGTCTGAGTACATCAATCATTTGAATCGAGTGGGAGTTGATCTTCCAGATGAGACAGTGATGTTTCTCCAAAGTCATTGCCACCAAGCTGCTAGAGCTTCGTGATGAACTATAATATATCAGGGACATATATGATGATCCTTGAGATATTCGCGATGTTTGACACCAAAGTAGAAATCAAGAAGGAGCATCAATTGTTGATGGTTGGTGAAACCACTAGTTTCAAGAAGGGAAAGGGCAAGAAGGGATACTTCATGAAATGGCAATTCAGCTGCTGCTCTGGTGAAGAAACCCAAGGTTGAACCCAAACCCGAGACTAAGTGCTTCTGTAATAAGGGGAACAGCCACTGGAGCAGAATTACCCTAGATACTTGGTAGATTAGAAGGCTGGCAAGGTCGATAGAAGTATATTGGATATACATTGTGTTGATGTGTACTTTACTAGTACTCCTAGTAGCACCAGGGTATTAGATACCGGTTCGGTTGCTAAGCGTTAGTAACTCGAAATAAAAGCTACGGCATAAACGGAGACTAGCTAAAGGTGAGCTGACGATATGTGTTGGAAGTGTTTCCAATGTTGATATGATCAAGCATCGCATGCTCCCTCTACCATCGAGATTGGTGTTAAACCTAAATAATGGTTATTTGGTGTTTGCGTTGAGCATAGACATGATTGGATTATGCCTATCGCAATACGGTTATTCATTTAAGGAGAATAATCGTTACTCTGTTTATTTGAATAATACCTTCAATGGTCTTACGCCTAAAATGAATGGTTTATTGAATCTCGATCGTAGTGATACACATGTTCATGCCAAAAGATATAAGATAGTAATGATAGTACCACCTACTTGTGGCACTGCCACGTAAGTCATATCGGTATAAAACGCATGAAGAAGCTCCATGTTGATGGATCTTTGGGCTCACTCATTTTTGAAAAGTTTGAGACATGCGAACCATGTCTATTGGTGTATATGCATGAAGAAACTCCATGCAAATGGACCGTTTGAACTCACTTGATCTTGAATCACTTGAGACATGCAAATCATCCCACATGGGCAAGATGACTGAAATCCTCGGTTTCAATAAAATGGAACTAGAAAGCAACTTGTTGGAAGAAATACATTTTGATGTGTGTAGTCCAATGAGTGCTGAGGCGTGTAGTGGATATCGTTATGTTCTTACTTCACAGATGATTTGAGTAGATGTTGAGTACATTTACTTGATAAATCACGAGTCTGAATTATTGAAAGGTTCAAGTAATTTCAGGGTGAAGTTGAAAGATCGTCGTGACAAGAGGATAAAATGTCTATGATATGATCATAGAGATGAATATCTGAATTACGAGTTTGGTACAGAATTAAGACATTGTGGAAATTGTTTCACAACTAATACAGCCTGGAACACCATAGTGTGATGGTGTGTCCGAACATCATAACTGCACCCTATTGGATATGATGCATACCATGATGTCTCTTATCGAATTACCATGATAGTTTATGGGTTAGGTATTAGAGACAACCACATTCACTTTAAATAGGGCACCACGTAATTCCAATGATATGACACCGTATGAACTATGGTTTAGAGAAACCTAAGCTGTCATTTCTTAAAAGTTTGGGGCTGCGACGCTTATGTGGAAAAGTTTCAGGCTGATAAACTCGAACCCAAAGCGGATAAATGCATCTTCATAGGACACCCAAAACAGTTGGGTATACCTCCTGTCTCAGATCCGAAAGCAATAAGGGATTGTTTCTAGAATCGGGTCCTTTCTCGAGGAAAAGTTTCTCTCGAAAGAATTGAGTGGGAGGATGGTGGAGACTTGATGAGGTTATTAAACCGTCTCCTCAACTAGTGTGTGGCAGGGCACAGGAAGTTGTTCCTGTGGCACCTACACCAATTGAAGTGGAAGCTTATGATAGTGATCATGAAACTTCGGATCAAGTCACTACCAAACCTCGTGGGATGACAAGGATGCGTACTACTTCAGAGTGGTACGTAATCCTGTCTTGGAAGTCATGTTGCTAGACAACAATGAACCTACGAGCCATGGAGAAGCGATGGTGGGCCCGGATTCCGATAAATGGCTCGATGCCATAAAATCCGAGAGAGGATCCATGTATGAAAACAAAGTGTAGACTTTGGAAGAACTACTTGATGGTCGTGAGGCTGTTGAGTACAGATGGATTTAAGGAAGACGGACAATGATGGTAAATGTCACCATTAAGAAAGCTCGACTTGTCGTTAAGAAGTTTCCCGACAAGTTCAAGGAGTTGACTATGGTGAGACTTTCTCACTCATAGCGATGCTAAGAGTCTGTTGGAATTATATTAGCAATTACTGCATCATTTATGAAATCTTGCAGATAGGATATCAAAACATTGTTTCCTCGACGATTTTTGAGGAAAGGTTGTATGTGATACAACCGGAAGGTTTTGTCAATCCTGAAATATGCTAATAAGTATGCAAAGCTCCAGCAATCCTTCTGAGGACTGGAGTAAGCATCTCGGAGTTGGAATGTATGCTTTGATGGGATGATCAAAGATTTTGGGTGTATACAAAGTTTATGAGAAACTTGTATTTCCAAAGAAGTGAGTGGGAGCACTATAGAATTTCTGATGAGTATATGTTGTTGACATATTATTGATCAGAAATGACGTAGAATTTCTGGAAAGCATATAGGGTTATTTGGAAAGTATTTTTCAATGGAAAGCCTGAATTAAGCTACTTGAACATTGAGCATCAAGATCTATAAGGATAGATCAAAACGCTTAATGGAACTTTCAAATGAGCACATACCATGACATGATCTTGAAGGTGTTCAAGATGGATCAGTCGAAGAAGGAGTTCTTGCCTGAGTTGTAAGGTATGAAGTTAAGACTTAAAGCTCGACCACGGCAGAATAGAGAGAAAGGACGAAGGTCGTCCCCTACGCTTAAGACGTAGGCTCTACAGTATGCTATGCTGTGTACCGCACCTGAAGTGTGCCTTGCCATGAGTCAGTCAAGGGGTACAAGAGTGATCCAAGAATGGATCACAAGACAGCGGTCAAAGTTATCCTTAGTAACTAGTGGACTAAGGAATTTTTCTCGATTATGGAGGTGGTAAAAGAGTTCGTCGTAAAGGGTTACGTCGATGCAAGCTTAACACCTATCCGGATAGCTCTGAGTAGAGATACCGGATACGTATAATGGAGCAACAATTTAGAATAGCTCCAAGTAGAACAGTTATTTGGAATGGCTCCAAATGTAGCGTAGTAGTTGCATCTACAAGATGACATAGAAATTTGCGAAGTACATACGGATCTGAATGTTGCAGACCCGTTTACTAAAACCTCTCTCACAAGCAACATGATCAAACCTAGAACTCATTGAGTGTTAATCACATAGTGATGTGAACTAGCCTACTGACTCTAGTAAACTCTTGGGTGTTAGTCACATGGCGATGTGACCTGTGAGTGTTAATCACATGGCGATGTGAACTGAATTATTGACTCTAGTGCAAGTGGGAGACTGTTGGAAATATGCCCTAGAGGCAATAATAAATTGATTATTATAATATTTCCTTGTTCATGATAATCGTTTATTATCCATGCTAGAATTGTATTGATAGGAAACTCAGATACATGTGTGGATACATAGACAACACCATGTCCCTAGTAAGCCTCTAGTTGACTAGCTCGTTGATCAATAGATGGTTACGGTTTCCTGACCATGGACATTGGATGTCATTGATAACGGGATCACATCATTAGGAGAATGATGTGATGGACAAGACCCAATCCTAAGCATAGCACTAGATCGTGTAGTTCGTATGCTAAAGCTTTTCTAATGTCAAGTATCATTTCCTTAGACCATGAGATTGTGCAACTCCCGGATACCGTAGGAATGCTTTGGGTGTGCCAAACGTCACAACGTAACTGGGTGGCTATAAAGGTACACTACAGGTATCTCTGAAAGTGTCTGTTGGGTTGGCACGAATCGAGACTGGGATTTGTCACTCCGTGTGACGGAGAGGTATCTCTGGGCCCACTCGGTAGGACATCATCATAATGTGCACAATGTGATCAAGGAGTTGATCACGAGATGATGTGTTATGGAACGAGTAAAGAGACTTGCCGGTAACGAGATTGAACAAGGTATCGGGATACCGACGATCGAATCTCGGGCAAGTATCATACCGAAAGACAAGGGAATTGTATACGGGATTGATTAAGTCCTTGACATCGTGGTTCATCCGATGAGATCATCGTGGAACATGTGGGAGCCAACATGGGTATCCAGATCCCGCTGTTGGTTATTGACCGGAGAACGTCTCGGTCATGTCTGCATGTCTCCCGAACCCGTAGGGTCTACACACTTAAGGTTCGATGACGCTAGGGTTATAAAGGAAGTTTGTATGTGGTTACCGAATGTTGTTTGGAGTCCCGGATGAGATCCTGGACGTCACGAGGAGTTCCGGAATGGTCCGGAGGTAAAGATTTATATATGGGAAGTCCTGTTTTGGTCACCGGACAAGTTTCGGGGTCACCGGTATTGTACCGGGACCACCGGAAGGGTCCCGGGGGTCCACCGGGTGGGGCCACCTGCCCCGGGGGGCCACATGGGCTGTAGGGGTGTGCGCCTTGGCCTATATGGGCCAAGGGCACCAGCCCCAAGAGGCCCATGCGCCAAGAGATAAGGAAAGGAAGAGTCCTAAAGGGGGAAGGCACCTCCTAGGTGCCTTGGGGAGGAGGGACTCCTCCCTGGCCGCACCCTTCCTTGGAGGAAGGGCCAAGGCTGCACCCCCCTCTCTCCCTTGCCCCTATATATATGTGGGGGGTGGGAGGGCAGCCATACCAATGTTCTGGTGCAGCCCTCCCCTTCTCCCAAGTACTTCTCCTCTCCCGTGGTGCTTGGCGAAGCCCTGCAAGATTGCCACGCTCCTCCACCACCACCACGCCGTTGTGCTGCTGCTGGATGGAGTCTTCCTCAACCTCTCCCTCTCTCCTTGCTGGATCAAGGCGTGGGAGACATCGTCGGGCTGTACGTGTGTTGAACGCGGAGGTGCCGTCCGTTCGGCACTAGGATCTCCGGTGATTTGGATCACGACGAGTACGACTCCATCAACCCCATTCTCTGGAACGCTTCCGCTTAGCGATCTACAAGGGTATGTAGATGCACTCTCCTTCCCCTCGTTGCTGGTCTCTCCATACATAGATCTTGGTGACACATAGGAAAATTTTGAATTTCTGCTACGTTACCCAACAGAGAAGTGGCAGCATAGAAAAATAAGAGAGCCAATCTTATTTCAGTGGCAGTGAATCATCCAAGATAATACACGGCCATAGTGTTTTTCCTTCCATACGAAGCAACAACAATAATTTGCTCCAGGTTCCACTATCACAGATAGAGAAACAAGCACATAGTTTAGCAATCATATGAAAAGCAAAGAAAAGAAATCATTGGCACCCAACCAGCCTGACCAACACTCATGTAGTAGTAACTACAGCCAACGCAAGCTCCACAAGCTATCCAGTGGAAGGCTGATGATTTTTCATGAATGAACTACCAAAAGGATAGTTAAATATTATTTCAGTGTCATTGAATCACCCAAGATAATACACCAGCTGTTGATTTTTCAAACAAGTACAAACTGAAAATGGCAACTATTATACGCACAACACAACACTTGGTAAAAGGTCAAGTATGCCACACTTATCAGCAACACGAAGCACATCAACAACACTTGGTAGAAGGTCAAGTAGAGAATATGCCTCTCCTTGTCCACTCCTATCAAAAGTGAACATTCGATACACTAAGGGCTATTCTCACCTGATAGCACCAGGACGAGATGGGTCTGCTTCTTGGCCGGTGCCTAGAAGCCGTCGTACATTCCACAATAGTCATTGCCATCGTTGTCATTGTTTTTGATGCAAACTGAAAATGTAAGCATGCAATGGCAAATATTCATGGCAAGTTACAATCAGGTCAATCAAACGATCATATTTCTATATTCATTGCACATAGCACAACACATGGGAATAGGTAAAGTATGCCACGCTTATTAGCAACACAAAGCACAACAATAACACTTGGTAAAATATCAACTAGAGAATATGTCTCTCTTTGTCCAATCCTAGGCCATTCTCACCTGATAACACCAGGACAAAATGGATCTGCTTCTTAGCCAGTGCCCAGAAGCCATCGTACATGCCACAATCGTCCTCGTCGCCGTCATCGTTCTGGACATAGGAGACATAAATTAGCACCACTGCAACAATCAACATATAAATGGCTTTGCAAAGGGTGAAGCCAACAGAAGAAACAGTTGCTCACAACACGATGGCCATCATATAACAATAAAAGGTCCAAGCCTATTTATATATACCAGCATATGCCACGGCTCAATGGACGTGGGCACAGATTGCACACGATAAAACCAGCTGCTTACCTATGCGGGAGTCAGAGAAGAAGAGGACATCTTCTTTGATTCTTCTGCTTCTTCCTCTTAGATATGGATGGGTCAACTGGTGGACACCATCCATGGATTGCTCATTTGGCCAACTTGGCAGGGCAGGGTTGCTCATCAGCCACTGCAGCAAACAGATTTTGCCAACAACATAGTGTCAAGTCGCTGCATATTGAGAAACTATTCGAGCACAACAATGTATCCTACATCAACTCTACACACAACTTAACGGCTCCATGGCTCTAAAGTATATATGTTCAGGGTAATGAATTGGAGCTACACATTCCAGCACAGTTCAAGCGATCATAATATTGACAAGACTAGATTTGAAAACAAAACTTGTGTTCTCGAACCTATTAAAATAAACAACTCAAGCAATCATCATGCCAGAGTGAAATACAGTTTACACAACACCTACACTTCACATGCCTTTGGTAAAAGGGCTATAAATCAAATATATGCTGTAAATACCAACATAAGAAGCCAAGTTATCTGAATCTATGAACTGCGTCATATGAATCTTAGAATCACCCATTGCATATCTATAACTGAGATTATTTAGCAAGCCTAAGTAAAGAGAGACAATAGCCATGTCATCCAGTTAGTCAGAGCCTAACCATCCCCAAAGTGAAGCCATGATCATTTACCAAGAGCATATCACTAAGCTGGAACATGTCAACAGTAACAACATCAGCCACTGACCACCACCATAGACCACACAAGCACTACATCATCTAGTCTATGGCCAGAGCACAACATGTATGGCCATATCTCAAAGGCTAGGTCCTAGAGAAGAGAAACAAGGAAGGACAGAGCAGGGACTCACATATGTAGTGGTAGCCGAGGAGGCAGTCATGTGAGCCAAGATCATCACACCATGTACCGACTGTTGGCTGGTCTCAATGGCAAGCCCTTTCAGCTTGACAACCGACTCCAGAGCGGACCAAGTTCAATCGTCCTAGGACAACCACGACTTCCAGGTTTTTCTTGTCTTTAGATATGCTTTGCTGTAGTTTTCAAATAACCGAGTCAGGTCACTCTCAAATGGACACAACACAGAAACGATAGCATTACAATATTTAAGACTAATCAACACATAGCCAAGCACAACACCCATATGTTCTTGTGAAATCTTATCAAACAAGATCAGCAGACATCTAGACAGGAAATATAAAACCCTAAGGGCCAATCCTAGCATGGCCAAGAAGCATATCCGTTGAATTAAATGTCAAACATTGGTCAAAGCCTAACCATCCATAAACTGAAGACATGCTTATTTTTGGAGAGAAGAATTCTGTTCACAAAGAACATTAGCCTAATGTCAAGATCCAATATATGCCGTCTAAACCAATCGCATTAGGTAGATAAGTGTGAAAAAAGGTTCAAATCTCAGCCCATCCTGCTACTGTCCCAGGAAAACAATTACACTTATCTTATAGCTCACTCACTTGATGCCAAAACACAACCTTGGAAGGGACAAGAGAGAAGTACCATTCAGCAAGGCACTCTCTAGTTGCTAAAAGAGTGCCAGTTTCTAGTATAGAATAACAGGAATAGATGAACTCCCACTTTCTCTGGAGTTGCAAGAGCACTTTACAGCACTCTCTACACACTCACCACAGTAAACAACAGCCGGTTATTTAACCAAGGCCTTCCTTTTGATGATGTTGATCACTTGGAAACATTGATAAATTATGTGTGCCCCAAGATCTAACATGTTGAAGGGATGCCTTGTTTGAAGGAACATTTACACCTATGAATGCTTAATGTTGGAAAGAAGAATGTTTTCGAAGAGAGCATTTTCCTAGTGATAAAACCCAACAGTGCAACAACAGTGCTTCGCCCTGTCACATTTGGCAGTTATTAATAGTGAAGAAGTTTAAGCTTAGCCTGTGCTACTACTGTCCTAGGGAAACAACTAGAGTTGTGTCGCATCTCAAAGACCTGAGCACGATATGCCAAGTGACAAGGGGGTAGCATTAAGCAATGCGGGGTCTAGGTGCTAAAAGAGCGTCAGTTCCTAAAGGAACAAATTCTGTATCCCCGGAAATTGTTTGAAAAACCAGCAATTCTAAAGGTATGTAGGTCCAAATTATTAAACTATTGTGAGTTGCATGGTACAAAAGTGTAGATATATACTAACAAAGATACACTGTTCATTACATCAGAATAATAAAGCTACTGGGGACAGAACCACAAAAACACTCGAATTTATATGAAAAAGCATGTCTAGCTAAATTGTGGGCCACATAGTTAGCCTACCTCCGGCAATGCTGCAAAGTGATATCGACAATTCAAAAATCCTTCTGAAAAACAGAGGGGGAGATGGGCGAGAGAAGTTGTCACATTGGCAACAGGAAAGACTGAGGAAAGAAGAAACATGCTGCACTCATGACTACTGCTTCTATCAAGGGAAAATTTTGATGATTTTAAACAAAGCTTTCACTTTGCATGTGTTCATGTTGCACAGTCAGAGGATTGAAGTTGAAAGTGACAATGATTAAGAGGCACTACATCAAGCACCAATCTGTCAAGAAGGAAACGGGATGTTGATAAAATGCATGTGACAAATTCATTTGCATGCGTACAGTGCTGTGATTTGAGATGACAAGACATGTAAAAATGGGAATATCTAAGTTACTCCTCTAGCTTGGTCATTTGGCGAGCACACAGACCTTTCAAGAACAAAAAGACAAAGAACATGACCCAATTGGTGAATACGTACTTGACTTGTTACTAGCACAAAATTTAGAACGGCTCGATGGCCATCGGCATACAAAGCATGGGAGGGAGAGAGAGACACAGAGAGAGATGGGGAACTAGTGGCTTACCAATGCTGGAGTCGAAGAAGAAGCCACCGGACGGTCAAGGGGGGCATCGCCAGAGTGAGTGCCGGTGCATGTCGATGGGCTTGCTAGTGATGATGGGTGCCTTCCCCCTGAGCACTCCACACGCGGGTCTCTTGTGCACCTGCATGAGGAAATCACATCAGGGAAGAAGAGCTATTCCAGCACATCATCCTTACCAGAAGTGTTGGAAAGTATGCAGTTTATAAGGTTATGTAGTATTGCATGAACATGTACGTAGATATGGTCACAGAAAAATACACTCAAGAAAGATATGTCCTTTGAAAAATAATATACACATATAAGATCAATTGTTCGAGACACTTAATTCCAGTCATATAAAGATTACCATGGACACATGCTTTAGGAGAACTATTCCAGACTTGTTGGAGAAGAAAATTTTATTAGTTCGGTACCATTGTACTAGCAATTTCCATTCCCATTAAAAATTAAGCAAAACGAGCAATAATTTAGACACAACAAACTGAAATTCAAGACGGCACGAATATTGATAAGCTGAAATCTATCGAAGCACCCAAAAAAACCATGTCTTCCTTTCAACACAACAAGGACTAGAGATACACATGTCATGTTTGTGTAGGCCCTAGTATGACGTCAGTAAGATGGTAACTTTGACAGAAACCCTACTTAGCATTGGGCCTAACTTACAAGAACAACATCCAAGAAGTAGGATTGCCCACCCATTTGATCAAATGATCTTATCATTGATCCTGGCTATGTCAGATGCATACACATGGAGAAAACAAAATCAATGGATAAAGAAGGCCGACAAATTCAGTATCCAATTGTGGTCTTCTTGCCCACCCAGTTGTTGTACTCGGTCTCAAACGCCATCACCCCGGCATCCATTGGAACAACCTTATTAACCGGAGATGAGCCCATAGACGCCTTGCTGTACACATCCCTTTGCTATACATCACACTTTGATATGTTGTGATGCCACTATTCCCTTCTTCCTCCCTTGCTGCATTAGCAATTCCTACGTGTTTAGATCATGTTTGAAGTTAACATCAAAATATGAGAGCACAAAGTTGAAAACAAGGGCATGTGTATCAGAAGAAATCTGAACTAATGCACCAGATCTCAGAACTCAACATAGATGCTACTTACGATTACTCAACAATAGATAAAAAAACCACAAAAAACATAGATAAAAAATAAACTAATGCACCACATTCCAGTGATAACTCTTATGCCCACTCTACTCTTATGTCCATTACTTAAATACTTTGGAAAGAAGAAACATGACTACTACTTCTATCAAGGGAAATTCAAATGGTTTTAAGCAAAGCTTTCACTCTGCATGTGTTCATGTTGCACAGTCTGTCAAAAAGGAAAAGAGATGTTGATAAAATGCATGTGAAAAAAACATTTTCATGTATACATTGCGGTGATTTTAGATGACAAGGCATGTACAAATGGGAATATCTAAGCTACCTGGCTGCATTGGTCATTTGCCAACCACACACACATTTCAAGAACAAAAATACAAACAGAACATGACCCAATTGGTGAACACGTACATGATTCTTTCTAGCACAAAATTTAGAACGGCTTGGTGGCCATAGGCATATAGAGCATGAGAGAAAGAAAGAGGAGGAGAGGAACCAGTGGCTTACCAATGCTGGAGTCGAAGAAGAAGCCACCGGATGGGCAGGGCAGGCGGCGTCAGAGTAAGTACCGGTGCATGCTGACGGACTTGCTGATGATGATCATGGGTGCCTTCTCCCCTGCGCACACCAAATGCCGGTCTCTTGTGTGCCTGCATGAGGAAATCGCATCAGGAAAGAAGAGCATATCAGCCTAGAATAACAACACAGCATTCATACCAAATGTATTGGAAATTATGCAGCTTCTTAAGTTACGTAGTATTGTAGGAACATGTAGGAAGATATGGTCACAGAAAAATACACAAGAAAGATATTGATGAGAAGCTGAAATCTGTCTAGGCATCAGAAAAAAATCATGTCTTTCTTTCAATACAACAGGGACTAGAAAATACAAATCTGCCATGTATTTGTAGGCTCTACTATGACGCCAGTAAGATGGTAACTCCGACAGAAATGGAACCATGCTTGTCCACATTTGAAAAAACTGACAAACCTAAAAAGCTCATGAATTTGAAATAAAACATATATTCGAAAATAGTCCACATTTGAAAAAATGTTCTAAAATTCGAAAAAGTCTAACTATTCAAAAATAAAAAAGTTTGAGGTTTTTAAAAAAGTCAACTATTTTTTAAAAAAGTTTCTGAATTTGACAAAAAATCATGGATTTGAAAATCAATCAAAAATTTGAAGAAGTTCATGAATTGGGAGAAAAGATCATGAGTTTGAGAGATGTTTAAAAAGTAACAAAATGCAAAAAATAAGGAAAAATGAAAATACAAAAAAGAAAAGAGACAACCAAAAAATAAAAGAAAACAAAACAAAAACCGACGGAAAACCCCACATAAGAAGGTTGGAAAGGAACAAAACTATTTCGTAAAACTATTACGCTGATGGCCCGACCCACTTTGGAAACCTCTGTGCACGCTGGGGGAGCTCGCCTTTTACCAATTTGGCTATATGTAGTGCAGTGGGCGCTGAATAGGTACTGGCAAGGGCGCTGATTCGTATCGCTTGTTTTCTTTTTTTTGAGAAATGTTCCGTATTGTTTGTTGTGAGATGGGCCGGGCCCTGTAAGATGGCGCACATCAATTTGTTTTGTCTTTCTCATTTCATCTTTTGTTTGGTTGTTTCAATTAACAAGTTGGAAAAAAATTCACAAATACAAAACAAAATGTTGTGAATTCGAAGAAATGTTCACACATATTCAAATTGCAAAATATTCACACATCTCGTGCAGTTGCGAAGGTCAAGTGGGCAGTGGCCATGGCGATCTGCAAAGAGAAAACAAACTGAGGGAGGGAAGATGAAGGAAGGAGAGGGAAAGAAGAGGTGCGGCTCAATGGAGCATGGCAGACCATTGACTGTTGACTAGGTTGTTGACCATTGACTTTTACAAAATAGATGACAAAAAATTCACACATTCAAAAAATGATCGCAAAATCAAAAAACATCCATGAATTTGAAAAACATTCATCAATTTGAAAAAAATCTCGAGTTCATGAATTTAGAAAAAGTTCACAACTTTGAAAAAGTTCAATTTTTTTATAAAACTTTGCAAACCTAAAAAAACTACGAATTTGAGGGATGTTCAAAATTTGAAAAAGTTCATGAAATTAAAAAGGTGACGAAACATGAAAAAAAGTTCTTGAATTAGAAATAATCAATTATTTCGAAAATGTTAGTGGATTTGAAAAAAAGTTCATTTTACAAATTTTGTTAATTTTTGAAAATAACGGATTTGAAATGATAATGCAAATTTTAGGAAGTTCATGAATTGGGAAAAAGTCCATGAGTTGGAGAGAAGTTTGAAAAAGTAATCAAAATACATAAAATATAATAAAAAGGAAAAGAGACAACCGAAAAATAAAACGAAAATGAAACACAAAAAGGCGATAAAAAACCACCGGTAAACTCCACACAAAAAAGGGAAGAAAGAAACATAACTGATTTAGAAGACTTTAACGCTGATGGGCAGACCCACTTAGGAATATTGTGTAGACGCGGGGATTGTGCACCTTTTACCAATTTGCCTATAAGTGGAGCATTGGGCGCCGAATAATAATTGACGTTTTTTTAGCGTAATGCGTGTCACTTGCTTTTTTAGGGGTAGGTGTATCGATTGTTTTTCTAGACAAATTTGCATCGATTGTTTTTTTAGACAAATCTGTATCAATTGTTTTTTTAGACACATTTGCATTGATTGTTGCCAGCTATACGCGTCGCCCATGTCTGCAACGTGAGATGGGTCAGGCCCAGTGAGATGGGTCGGGCCCAGTGTACCCGATTTATGCATGATGCAAAATCAAACGATGTTTTGGATGCTACTTTCTCACACCAACGGCTTGATTAATATCATTGTGCATAAATTGGTCAGATGATGTTGTATGTGTAGCATCGTCCAAGGAAAAATGTGGCCTAACCGGACCTCCCTAGTTTGTCCCTATATGTCCGGTCAATCCATAAACCCTCATACTCAGACCATATGCATGATGTATATGAGGGCCCGCAGACACACCCGGTCAGTCCGCTACGTAGGACACAGTCCATCCTGGACCATCTTTTCTCTTTATTTTTTCCTTTTCTTTCCTCTCTCTCCTTTCTATCAATCACATGTATATAACCGGCCAATATAATGACAAAGTGAAGGACATGGCTGTATACATGACAAATAAGGGCCGAGGGCTTTGAGGAGCCAAATTTGAAGGAATCGGCTATAGATGAGCGGCGAGCGTACCGCTGACCAAATATGGCGGTTGCCCATGCATGTATGGCAAGAGAAGATGGAAATGCATGGTTTATTTGTTTTCATTTATGTTTATCTTTTTTAATAGTATTCAATAGGGAAGGCATGGGAGTAGCACGGATGAGGAAAGAGGGCGTCGCGCGGGTAAAGTAGTTGTCCATCAGCATCAAATGGCTGCACACCCTGTTGCAGTTGAGCACTTGATGACGTTTTATCGATCCCTTGAAACTAAGAACATGCTCTTTCGCGTGCTCCATGTCTGCAAGAACTGCCTCCTCATCGTTGCCTCATCCGTGTAGTCCTCGTTGGATGAGCTGTTGGACGACTCAACTTAGTGCTCGTATATGTATTTCAAATTCAAATCCATTGCTTCAAAGAAGAAGGGACAATGGAATTTAGCATGGGCATTTCACTGAACAGTTGCCTGGCACAACGAGTGTTGTTGGAGCGGATGGTACTTGTGCGGCAGTTGGAGGAGAGTCGTGGAACGACGACGGAGGAGAAGCGGCGTAGAGCCTACCGTTAGAGGTGACGAACTCGTCAAGTTTTGCCAGGGGTGTGGTGGACCAGCCGGGGTGGTGGCACGGCGGTGAAGGCACGAGAGAAAATGGGAGGATGGAGGTGCGGGTCGGAGAGGAGTTTTGGGTGGGCCGATGGTGTCGGAGTCCTACGTGTCTGTTGTCTGGACACCCGCAGAAGATACCCAACCCCACCCCCACCCTCTTAGTTTGTCTCGGGTTTGTGGAGAAAATACATCCGGACTGCTAGACGGACCGATACATGACCGCATTGGATGGCTAATCACGTCTACACCGCAGTTCGTACGGTTGTGGACGGTTTAAGGGTCCATTTTAAAGATGCCCAAAATGTCAAATCAAGTGCCACCGGCGGGCAGAGCTCCACCTCCACATGACCACCCCAACAGAAACAAAGTACAAATTAAGTTTTTTTAAAAAAGGGGACTCTCCGGCCTCTGCATCAGAACAATGCATACGGCCACATTTATAGATAAATAAAAAGGTTCAACAAGGTCTTATAGTCTGAAAACAAAATAACGGCAAGCTCACAAAGAGCCACAACGCCAAAAACAATAGGCTCAAAAGCCACAACCGGCTAGCATAACAAAGATAGGTAAACTAATCGCCTATCTTATTACATGTCTGCCATCCAAACCGGTTGAAAATATCCCGCGCTACCATCTCCCACCGGACAGATCCAGTAACCAAACGCTCCCTGGCCTCCGTCGGAGTAAGTAACGACCACATACGGATCAACGCAGTAACCCGGAATAAAACCTGCAAAAAATGAATACTTATTGTTCTGTTAAAAGCCAAATCATTTATGCAGTTCCAAATTGCCCACAACAAAGCACATACTCCTACGCGAATGTGTCTAGCTGTGTCGGACTCTATCCCAACAAGCCACGTTCCAAATAACGTACTGACCGAATTCGGAGGAGTAATGTTAAAGACAATATGCACCGTGTGTCACAAAACTCTCGCCAACCGGCAGTCAAAGAAGAGGTGCTTGATAGTTTCGTCCCGATCACAAAAACTACACCTAGTAGATCCTGTCGAGTTGCGCTTAACCAAATTATCCTTTGTTAAAATGACTTGTTTATATACAAATCACATAAACTTACAAATCTCAATGACAGCTGATGGGAAAGAAACTTACAAGGCCGTATGCTCGCCGGAATAGCTGATGAAGCATGACCCATGACCCAGAAACAATTCCTGCTCGCTACTCCGCTGGTGATCTCGAAATCTCAATGTAGTTATTATTATCTTTCAGATGCTTTGTACTTTTCGTGAGCAATTATAAAAAAATTCGGTTGCAACGTATGGGCATATGTGCTTGCAGACACAATAATGCAAGAAAGACTCGAGAATTCACTAGGGCAGGAAACTTACGCGACCATTCGCTCAAAATTTTTGGACGAAAAAGGGTTGCCCCGTTGTTATGGAAACTTACGCGGCAGTTGGATCAAAAATTAGGCGGCCGGAGCACGGATGGGAGTACGAGTATTGTGGGAGTAGCACGTAGAAGAGCAGGGCAAAGCCGCGATCGCTGCCCTCGCGTGATCTCCGTAGCAACTCCCGCCTTTTAGTTACGTGTTTCCAAAAGTATCGGGCTAAGCAGCAGATAAATACAGGTTGTTAGGGATATACTTGCATCTTGTCATCGCTTGTGAATGAATGAATATATGTATCGAAGGAACCCTAGGACGCAGCGCAGGCCACCTCTTCTCTTTTTCAACGATCGCATCTCATCATTGACGCCGGCCCCTGCCTACAAGATAGATCGATCGTCGATCGAGAGTCAGCCTAGCAAGTTCTAAGAAGGAGGTCGATGGCCGACGTCGAGAATCCTGCAGGTCCCAAGAAGGAGGACGACGAGCTCGCGGCGATGGTGGCAGAGCCGAGCGAGTTCATCTGGTTCGCTTGCATGTGGATGCTGCTCTCCTTTGGTATCGCGTTACTCATCATCTCGGCCGGCCTCATGCTATTCTTCGAGATCAACTATCCTGGGACCAAGCTCGACACCGTTGTGTTTGTCTCGGGGAGCATAGGCATTATTGTTGGCTGGACTTGTATTTTTGTTTTTACGGGGTTGGTTTGCTGATCGATCCAAACTTCTGGTCGACCACACCAACATCCATGTGTGATGCCCTCTTCCTTGTAGATTTAGTTTACTAGTATTCCTTAACAGTGTCGAATGCATGTCTGTAACTCCTTTTCTATTCTGTTGATGCGATATCTTCTTCGTTGGTCCAGTTGATTCGAAATGGATTTGTTTCAACCCAAATCACTTACTTTTCAAGTCAATATATCGAATAAACATGAGGAAACCCCATTTCCTTTTTGGAACTTATTAAGAGCGAACGTTCTCTCCATCTCTTTTGCGTGGAACGGACACAGTGCTTGCCATCCGATCCATCACGTTGCACGTACTGTACGCACATCGTGTTATGCACAAGTCAATTTGCTAAGCCGCTAATAGCATGCAATAAGTAATCATATTCAACAAGGTATGTTTCATGAGTTTTGTAAAATTGTTTACTAGTAGCTTAATAAACCGTGTGATTGATGATCAGTTCTCACCACTGATGAGGTCTTCGAGACTAGATCCACATGGCAATGTTTCAGTAAATACAACGTCTGATCATAAAAACTGCCATTCAGTTTTTGATAAATGTGCCACTACCAAAGTTGCCATGACAACTTTAATACGAATAAAAATATGGCAGCTCTATAAAGCATGGAACCGAAACTTTAAGGGCGATTCTTTCTCCTAAAACATACTTATATGGGACTTAGTATTGCATTTCCCTAATTGCTTCATTGTGCGTGAGCACGACCTCGTCGAAACGAGCGACCGCGGCTGGACGGATCGATGCTGCGTGTTTTGCATGGCATCCCGCGGGTCCACCTTCAGGTGCCACCTGGTCGTCCAAGACTCGCTACGTGACACTTACTATCTTAACTCCTCGCATCCTCTTTCTTACATACGGACATCCAGCCCCATTCTTTCTACCGCGGTGGCTGCCCCTCTTCTTCCCTTCCCCCCAATGGCGCCGCCCTCCTTCTCCCCTTCTTACCCATGGATGGAGACCGAGACCTCACCCTCTTCCCATGGCGACGCCCTGTTCCTTAGCGTCCTCGCCATGGCGCCACCCCTCCTCCTTTCCTTTCTTCCCCATGGATGAAGACCGAGCCCCCACCCTATGGTGGCGACCCGCTCCTCCATGTCCTCCCATGGCACCACCCCTTGTGTTGGGCCACGCTAAGTGCACAATAAAAAAATCTACGTGCAGATCAACTAGGAACATGCTAATGGAGGATGGATCACGAGATTAATACCACTAGACGCGTAGTGCCGTGCAGTGGAAGAAGAGTACGGCAACACGTCTTCACGGTTATCTCCTCCTCGTCGATCTCCCTCGTAGCCGATCACCGGACCCCATGAACAAGTTTGCCGAAGCAGCGCAAGTGCACTACCTCTAATGGTATCTGCGTGTGCAGGAGTAGGGGTGCAGAGCGGCGCCTGATCCGCCCTGCTTCGTAGGGAAAATAGATTGAAGTTAGTTATAATGGCCCTTCTCAGATTTAGTTCAATTTGAACTAATCCTCCATTTATGCGGGACTATGCGGGATGCCAGATTGCATCCCTATGCAGGAGGAACATCGCGTGGCAGACTACTAGGTCCGATCACACAGCCGGTGGCGGGTGGAGGTGGCTAGTTGCAACACATGCAAAGCCGTAATGACAAAGGTGAAAGCAATCAACTCAATATGTGTGCCGCACTGCTACTCCCATAGGAGTTGTTCGATTTCCTCAAAGAGGGAGGATGATGTAGCACAACAGCAGAAAGAATTTCCCTCAGTTAAGAACTTTTAATCGAACCAGTAGGAGTCTCCAAGCCAAAATAAGCATCACCTACAAAAAATGCTTGCACCCAACTTGGCAAGGGGGTTTTCAATCCCCTCATTCATGTGCTATACGAACCTAATTCCAATGCCGGAGAGTACCGCTATAACTACAACACCAAGTTGAATATGTTGGTGCAATATATGTGTGCCTACAATCTTGGTCTATTAGTTGCATTTGGGTTGCAACTCTTGTTGGGAACGTTGCATGGAAAACAAAAAATTTCTACGGACACGCAAGATCTATTCATGGAGATGCATAGCTACGAGAGGGGAGAGTGTGTCTACGTACCCTCGTAGACTGTAAGCGGAAACGTTATTAACGCAGTTGATGTAGTCGAACTTCTTCACGATCCAACCGATCAAGTACCGAGCATACGACACCTCCGCGTTGAGCACACATTCAGCTCAATGACGTCCTCGCCTTGTTGATCCAGTAAGATGGGCGAAGTAGTAGATGAGTTCCGGTAGCACGACGGCGTGATGATGATGGTGGTGAACTTGTTCCCGCAGGGCTTCGCCGTGCACTGCGGCGAAACTAGACGGATGACTAAACTGTGGAGAGGGCTGCCGCACATGGCTAAGAGGTTGTCGTGGTCATTGTGTGGCGTCCCTCCCTCACACACACACACACACATAGTGTGGGGAGGGGAGGCAGCCAGGAGGCGCCCCAAGGGTGACCGGCCGGCCCCCTTGGGCTCCTGCCCTCTAGCGCCGCCGCCGCCCCCCTCCTTGTGTGGCGCCAGGGAGAAGGCATGAGGGGGTGGCGCCCCCCTTTTCCTTTCTCCCATGAGGTGGGGAAGGCGGGACGGGCTAGCCCTCCACCTTTCCTTCTCTAGGCACGGAGGCCAGGAAGAGGGCGCGCCAGCCCCCTTCTGGGATGGTGTGTGCATCCCCTTGGCCCATTAGGCCCATAGACCTCCCGGGGCCTCCTGAAACCCCTTCTGGTGATCGGATGACTACCCGGTTCACTCCGAAACCTTTCCGGTGTCCAAATAGCTATTGGGGAACGTAGCAGAAATTCAAAATTTTCCTACGTGTCACCAAGATCTATCTATGGAGAGACTAGCAACAAGGGGAAGGAGAGTGCATCTACATACCCTTGTAGATCGCTAAGCGGAAGCGTTCAAGTGAACGGGGTTGATGGAGTCGTACTCGTCGTGATTCAAATCACCGATGACCAAGTGCCGAACGCACGGCACCTCCGCGTTCAACACACGTACAGCCCGGTGACGTCTCCCACGCCTTGATCCAGCAAGGAGAGAGGGAGAGGTTGAGGAAGACTCCATCCAGCAGCAGCACAACGGCGTGGTGGTGATGGAGGAGCGTGGCAATCCTGCAGGGCTTCGCCAAGCACCACAGAAGAGGAGGGAGAGAGAGATGCAGGGCTGCACCAACGAGAGATTTCATCGCATGTTGTGGGCAGCCCAATGCCTCAATATATATAGGGAAGGGGAGGGGCTGCGCCCCCTCTAGGGTTCCCACCCCAAGGGGGGGCGGCAGCCCTAGATGGCAAAGGGGGTGGCGGCCAAGAGGGGAGAGGGGAGGGAGGCGCAGCTAGATGGGCCCTAAGGCCCATCCCCTTTAGGGTTTGCCCCCTTCCCACCTCTTAGGCGCCATGGGCCCTTGTGGGAGGCGCACCAGCCCACTAAGGGGCTGGTCCCTCACCACTCTTGGCCCATGCAAGCCTCCGGGGTTGGTGGCCCCACTTGGTGGACCCCCGGGACCCTCCCGGTGGTCCCGGTACGTTACCGGTAAACCCCGAAACTCTTCCGGTGACCAAAACAGGACTTCCCATATATAAATCTTTACCTCCGGACCATTCCGGAACTCCTCGTGATGTCCGGGATCTCATCCGGGATTCCGAACAACATTCGGTAACCAGATACAAACTTCCTTTATAACCCTAGCGTCATCGAACCTTAAGTGTGTAGACCCTACGGGTTCGGGAGACATGCAGACATGACCGAGACGTTCTCCGGTCAATAACCAACAGCGGGATCTGGATACCCATGCTGGCTCCCACATGTTCCACGATGATCTCATCGGATGAACCACGATGTCAAGGACTTAATCAATCCCGTATACAATTCCCTTTGTCTAGCGGTACGATACTTGCCCGAGATTCGATCGTCGGTATCCCGATACCTTGTTCAATCTCGTTACCGGCAAGTCTCTTTTACTCGTTCCGTAACACATCATCCCGTGATCAACTCCTTGATCACATTGTGCACATTATGATGATGTCCTACCAAGTGGGCCTAGAGATACCTCTCCGTTTACACGGAGTGACAAATCCCAGTCTCGATTCGTGCCAACCCAACAGACACTTTCGGAGATACCTGTAGTGCACCTTTATAGTCACCCAGTTACGTTGTGACGTTTGGTACACCCAAAGCATTCCTACGGTATCCGGGAGTTGCACAATCTCATGGTCTAAGGAAATGATACTTGACATTAGAAAAGCTTCAGCATACGAACTACATGATCTAGTGCTATGCTTAGGATTGGGTCTTGTCCATCACATCATTCTCCTAATGATGTGATCCCATTATCAACGACATCCAATGTCCATGGTTAGGAAACCATAACCATCTATTGATCAACGAGCTAGTCAACTAGAGGCTCACTAGGGACATGGTGTTGTCTATGTATCCACACATGTATCTGAGTTTCCTATCAATACAATTATAGCATGGATAATAAACGATTATCATGAACAAGGAAATATAATAATAACTAATTTATTATTGCCTCTAGGGCATATTTCCAATAATAGCATCGTCCTATATATCAATCTTTACCTCCAGAGCTCCTCGTCATGTCCGTGATCTCATCCAGGACTCCAAACAACATTCGGTCACCAAATCACATAACTCATATAACACTATATCGTCAACGAACGTTAAGTGTGTGGACCCTACTGGTTCGAGAACTATGTAGAAATGACCGAGACGCCTCTCCGGTCAATAACCAATAGCGAAATCTAGATGCCCATATTGGTTACTACATATTCTACGAAGATCTTTATCGGTCGAACCTTATGACAACATACGTAATTCCCTTTGTCTATTGGTGTGTTACTTGCGCGAGATTCGATCATCAGTATCTTCATACCTAGTTCAATCTCATTACCGGCAAGTCTCTTTACTCGTTCTGTAATACATTATCTCGTAACTAACTCCTTAGTCACTTTGCTTGCAAGCTTCTTGGGATGTGTATTACCGAGAGGGCCCAGAGATACCTCCCCGATACTCGGAGTGATAAATCCTAATCTCGACCCATGCCAGTCAACAGATACCTTCGGAGATACCTGTAGAGGATCTTTATGATCACCCAGTTATGTTGTGATGTTTGATAGCACACAAGGTATTCCTCCGATATCGGGGTGTTGCATGATCTCATAGTCGAAGGAATATGTATTTGACATTAAGAAAGCAATAGCAATAAACTGAACGATCATATGCTAAGCTAACGGATGGGTCTTGTCCATCACATCATTCTCCTAATGATGTGATCCCGTTATAAAGTGACAACACATGTCTATGGTTAGGAAATCTTAACCATCTTTGATCAATGAGCTAGTCTAATAGGGGGTGTTTGGTTAGCTGCGTTGCATGTGGCTCTCATCCACCATGCAATTTTTGCCTGTTTGGTATCCCACATGGGCTTTTCAGCCTGGTCCGGTGGATGCAAAAAGGGCCCTCTCAGCCAGGCGGAGGGAAACGCAGGGATCAGGCGTAGCTCTCATACACGCTCGTTCCTTCGCTTTTCTGCTCCCTCCTTCGGTCTCTGCGGACCAAGCGCCGCCGTGCCCTCGTCAACGCCGCCGCCCCCACGCCCCGTCAAGTCCCGTCGCCGCGCCCTCGTCTAGCGCCACTACCGCCACGCCCTCGTCAAGCTCCGCCGCCGCCGCGCCCTCGTCAAGCTCCGCGCGCCGCCGCACCCTCATCAAAGTCTGCCGCCGTGCCCTCGTCAAGCGCAGTCGCTGTCGGCCTGGTCCAGCACCGCCGGTGGCCTCGTTCGCCCTTGTTGAAGCGCTGCACGGCGGATCCTGCCGCCCTCTGAAGGAAATATGCCCTAGAGGCAATAATAAAGTTATTATTTATTTCCTTATATCATGATAAATGTTTATTATTCATGCTAGAATTGTATTAACCGGAAACATAATACATGTGTGAATACATAGACAAACAAAGTGTCACTAGTATGCCTCTACTTGACTAGCTCGTTAATCAAAGATGGTTATGTTTCCTAACCATGAACAATGAGTTGTTATTTGATTAACGAGATCACATCATTAAGAGAATGATCTGATTGACATGACCCATTCCATTAGCTTAACACCCGATCGTTTAGTATGTTGCTATTGCTTTCTTCATGACTTATACATGTTCCTATAACTATGAGATTATGCAACTCCCGTTTACCGGAGGAACACTTTGGGTACTACCAAACGTCACAACGTAACTGGGTGATTATAAAGGAGTACTACAGGTGTCTCCAAAGGTACATGTTGGGTTGGCGTATTTCGAGATTAGGTTTTGTCACTCCGATTGTCGGAGAGGTATCTCTGGGCCCTCTCGGTAATGCACATCACATAAGCCTTGCAAGCATTGCAACTAATGAGTTAGTTGCGGGATGATGTATTACAGAACGAGTAAAGAGACTTGCTGGTAACGAGATTGAACTAGGTATTGGATACCGACGATCGAATCTCGGGCAAGTAACATACCGATGACAAAGGGAACAACGTATGTTGTTATGCGGTCTGACCGATAAAGATCTTCGTAGAATATGTAGGAGCCAATATGGGCATCCAGGCCCCGCTATTGGTTATTGACCGGAGACATGTCTCGGTCATGTCTACATTGTTCTCGAACCCGTAGGGTCCGCACGCTTAAGGTTACGATGACAGTTATATTATGAGTTTATGCATTTTGATGTACCGAAGGTTGTTCGGAGTCCCGGATGTGATCACGGACATGATGAGTAGTCTCAAAATGGTCGAGACGTAAAGATTGATATATTGGAAGCCTATGTTTGGATATCGGAAGTGTTCCGGGTGAAATCGGGATTTTACCGGAGTACCGGGAAGGTTACCGGAACCCCCCGGGAGCTAAATGGGCCATGATGGGCCTTAGTGGAAAAGAGAAGAGGCAGCCCTACATGGGCTGCGCGCCTCCCCCTTCCCCTAGTCCTATTAGGACTAGGAGAGGTGGCCGGCCCCCTCTCTCTCTTTCCCCCCTCCGCGAACCCTATTCCAACTAGGATTGGGGGGGGGGATCCTACTCCCAGAGGGAGTAGGACTCTCCTGGCGCGCCCCACCTTGGCCGGCCAGCCTCCCCCCTCTAGTCCTTTATATACTGAGGCAGAGGCACCCTAGAACACACAAGTTGATCCACGTGATCTATTCCTTAACCGTGTGCGGTGCCCCCAGCCACCATATTCCTCGATAATACTGTAGCGGAGTTTAGGCGAAGCCCTGCTGCTGTAGTGCATCAAGATCGTCACCACGCCGTCATGCTGACGGAACTCTTCCCCGACACTTTGCTGGATCGGAGTCCGGGGATCGTCATCGAGCTGAACGTGTGCTCGAACTCGGAGGTGCTGTAGTTTCGGTACTTGATCGGTTGGATCGTGAAGACGTACGACTACTTCCTCTACGCTGTGTCATCGCTTCCGCAGTCGGTCTGCGTGGGTACGTAGACAGCACTCTCCCCTCTCGTTGCTATGCATCACATGATCTTGCGTGTGCGTAGGAAATTTTTTGAAATTACTACGAAACCCAACACCCTCGCGCTGTCGTAAGCAAGGATCCACTGACAGGCCATCTGTAGTCATCGAGCCCCAGATCCCGTCACCCAACACAGCCCCCTAATCCACATTCCTTCCTAGTTTCAGCTATATTCTGAAGAACCTGCACGTACAGCCAGCCATCTCATACAAATTTTACGAAACACTATCTCGGCACATAGTTGCATCGGCTCAACCAGGCCACACTCACCCAGCATCCCTCATGCCATGCAGCCTAAAGCTACCCAGGGAACCAAACATGCCTATAGAGGCTCACTAGGGACACGGTATTTTGTTTATGTATGCACACATGTATTTAGTTTCCGATCAATACAATTCTAGCATGAATAATAAACCTTTATTATGAATAAGGAAATATAGTAACAATTTTATTATTGCCTCTAGGGCATATTTCCATCAACTCTTGTTATGTGCTTCATGGTAGATTTATGTGTATTGTCAAGGGTACTGTTCAGAAAGCATTTATGATTTTTGTACATAAAGGTGTGTAAGAACATAATATTTTTGTACTAATAGCTTTGAAATGCCAAGATGGATTTGAAAGTGGTTGGATGCATTGTCAATAAATGGTGATTGATGTGTTCCCTTCTTATTCGACAAAGGTTTCTAATACACCTGACATTGGCTTCACATTTCTGGTGCAAATTTCATCGGTTCAAATTTTTATTCTTCATTTATTTTAATTTTTTTAAAATTATTAAATCACCATCCTGAATGTTTGTGTTCTGCACTTTTCATGGAACATTTGTTTGTTCTTGTATATTATATATTGGAAAGTACATGATGTTGCTACATGTACCATATACTAGTTGATATCGTATTTATATATGATGGATAAAGCTGAAAGTGTTAGCATAAGACGATCAGAGGTACATTATGCGTGTGTTCTTCTGTTCCAAAACTAGGCCAGCACATTTTTTGAAGCTATGTGATGAGAACTTTACAACAATACTGAAATACATGGGTGTTCTCCGAAAAATTGAAAGGATGGGACATTCTACTCCCATCCTATACCTACAACACTTCATCCAACAGATCGGCTCTACAGGGTTCAGCCGGAGTACTCCGTCCATTGGAGTGGCCGATACGATCTCCCTAAGGCCTACTAGAGTTCGTTGTCCTCAGTAACCACCTGGGTCGGCTATGTGTTGCAATTAGACATAGTTTAATTTTTTTTCACGGGGAATGCTTAGTTATTTGGTATTTTAGGTATAGGCGGCGATAAGATTTTTTTAGAAGAGATGCTGATAGAACTCAAATGCAGTTTCTCAGCTATGTGCAATAGACCTATCAATCAACTAAGTAGACTTTATTTTGTGTTCATTAGATGGAACACCAACCATTCCAATAAAGGAGAACTAACATATATTAACTTACAAAAGCTATTTTGTGCGGCAGTTAAAATATATATTTTTCGTGATGGCTCAACAATGCATTTTCTTCATGGTGTTTTTTCCCGGGTTTATCCAGTCCATCTTCAACGCCAGCTACCAACAGAGTTACCAATACTTCAATTAAGTAGATATTTGTAAATTTGCTAGCATGATGATTCTGTAGTTACCAAGCAACCCATGCTATAGCTACCAACACATTGAATATGTAGTTACCAGACCTGACTGGCCCTGGTTAACTCTCTCTTGCTAACTTGTGTGATTATTTCATAACACACTTCCTATTGCGAACAGATGGTTTGTGGAACTCGAAAGATATTCAGAATATATCTGTATGGTTGGCCATCAGATCATTTTTCAATGTGGTAACTTGGACTGTCTACGCATGTCTCATCCGAGACAGGGCCGGCCCATAGCCTGGGAAAAGGTGTCATCACCCGGGCCCTGAATATTTTTTTTGCTAGTTACCACTATCATATTATACATTACACCGCAAAGATTATCAAAACTATAAAAGAGAGCCTCAAGATAATTTAGCACAATTTATGATAACTGGGTCTCTGTGTTTAAACCAATGCATATTTTTTCATTTGAAAAACGGGTAAAAGATCTCATATGCAGCAAATCAAACCAAGTGAATCTGGAGAAGCATATCAGATAATCGAATAATATGCAAAAGTACAATCAACAACATTTTATGTTATTTGACAATTATAATAATAGTGCAAATTTCAATATAAATACACATCATAAACATGTTGTAATCTATTACTGAACCCAACTTACAAATCACAATTGCCATGCCCTAGAAGTTTCTATGAATATATTTACCTAATATACAACAAAAACCACTATTAAGATATTTTTTAGTGTGTGTGATATGGAATACATAGATACACAAATATATGTGTATACACTACATAGATACACAAGTATTCAGAGTATATTTTTAACAACAAACAGATAGTTTGTTGCGTCATACAATTTAAATTTTGGAGAATAGAAAATTACAATTAAATATTACAAATGCATAACAAAAAAATATTTGTTATTTAAAACCATTGTTATGGGGTTAAATCTGTATGCATGGTATAATTATTTTAAAATAAGTATAAAATATCAATATAAAAAATGTGTGGACTTCTCCTTAAACGCAAGCGAGCATGTGAAATCTGTCGTCAAAGGTGTTTGTGAACAGAAAGGTGTATCAACTCAACAAAATTATGGTAATACAAGTGCATTAGACTCAGGCCACAAATATTAATCATACTGGACATTGGTGGTACCCACGGCTAGTTTAATAATGGAACAAACACTATAGAGACATCAGTAGTTCATCGAAGCATGTAGAATAACCGGGGATGATAAGACAAGCGCCTACTATGGGTAGTGGACCTTCACCCAGGTGAACAACATCAACTGCAGCAGGCCAGAGATAGCTCCAATGATGTAAGGCGCCTGCAATTGTACAGAAGAAACGAAGAGTTATTATTGGTAAACAGCCACATACATTCAAGATCAGGTTGGCGAACACAATTGAAAAGAGTTATGATAGACTTACCAAATTGAGCCAATCTCGGGTCAGACACGCATAAATGGTCCAAAACAGGTCGCTGATGTGACGCCCCCGATTTAATCGTACACTAATCATACACGCAAACGTGTACGATCAAGATCAGGGACTCACGGAAGATATCACAACACAACTCTACAAATAAAATAAGTCATACAAGCATCATATTACAAGTCAGGGGCCTCGAGGGCTCGAATACAAGAGCTCGATCATAGACGAGTCAGCGGAAGCAACAATATCTGAGTATAGACATAAGTTAAACAAGTTTGCCTTAAGAAGGCTAGCACAAACTGGGATACAGATTGAAAGAGGCGCAGGCCTCCTGCCTGGGATCCTCCTAACTACTCCTGGTCGTCGTCAGCGGGCATCACGTAGTAGTAGGCACCTCCGGTGTAGTAGGAGTCATCGTCGACGGTGGCGTCTGGCTCCTGGACTCCAGCATCTGGTTGCGACAACCAGAATGAAAGGAAAAGGGGGAAAAGGGGGAGAAAGCAACCGTGAGTACTCATCCAAAGTACTCGCAAGCAAGGAGCTACACTACATATGCATGGGTATCAAATGGAGTAAGGGTATCATATGTGGACTGAACTGCAGAATGCCAGAATAAGAGGGGGATAACTAATCCTTTCGAAGACTACGCTTCTGGCAGCCTCCGTCTTGCAACATGTAGAAGAGAGTAGACTGAAGTCCTCCAAGTAGCATCGCATAGCATAATCCTAACCGATGATCCTCCCCTCGTCGCCCTGTGAGAGAGCGACCACCGGTTGTATCTGGCACTTGGAAGGGTGTGTTTTATTAAGTATCCGGTTCTAGTTGTCATAAGGTCAAGGTACAACTCCAAGTTGTCCTGTTACCGAAGATCACGGCTATTCGAATAGATTAACTTCCCTGCAGGGGTGCACCACATTCCCCAACACGCTCGATCCCATTTGGCCGGACACACTTTCCTGGGTCATGCCCGGCCTCGGAAGATCAACACGTCACAGCCCCACCTAGACCAACAGAGAGGTCAGCACGCCGGTCTAAACCTAAGCGCCCAGGGGTCTGGGCCCATCGCCCTTAGCACACCTGCACGTTGCGAACGCGGCCGAAAGCAGACCTAGCCTAGTGGCCTTCCAGTCCAATCCGGCGCGCGCCACTCAGTCGCTGACGTCACGAAGGCTTCGGCTAATACCACGACGCCGGGATACCCATAACTACTCCCACGTAGATGGTTAGTGCGTATAGACCAAATGGCCAGACTCAGATCAAATACCCAGATCTCGTTAAGCGTGTTAAGTATCCGCGAACGCCGATCAGGGCCAGGCCCACCTCTCTCCTAGGTGGTCGGAACCTGCCGTGTCGCTCCGCCTCAAAGATCCACTCGCGGGTGCTCCTCAAGCCGACCCGTCTTTAGTCACCACATGTATCATGTATAAAGTATATAGTATATACCCGTGATCAACTCCCGAGTGATCACGGCCCGAAAGCATAGCATGGCAGACGGACAAGGATGTAGGGCCACTGATGATAAACTAGCATCCTATACTAAGCATTAGGATTGCAGGTAAAGGTAACAACAGTAGTAGCAAGGACAGGCTATGCATCAGTATAGGATTAACGGGAAGCAGTAACATGCTACCCTACTCTAATGCAAGCAGTATAGAGAAGAGTAGGCGATATCTGGTGATCAAAGGGGGGGCTTTCCTGGTTGCTCTGGCAAGAGAGAGGGGTCGTCAACTCCGTAGTCGTATTGGGTAGCAGCGGCGTCGGTCTCGGTGTCTAGCGGAAGAAGAGGGGGGAAGAAACAATAAATATAATGCAAACAGATGCATAACGATGCATGACAAGGCAAGTAACGGTGCTAGGGGTTCCCTAACGCGGTATTAGGTGATACCGATGAAGGGGGATAACATCCGGGAAAGTATCCCCGGTGTTTCGCGTTTTCGGACAGATGAACCGGAGGTGAAATGTTGCAGGTTCACTATGCTAGGGACGCGTGGCGGACGAACGGGCTGCGTATCCGAACTCGTCTCATCGTTCTGAGCAACTTTCATGTTGAAAATAATTTAATCCGAGTTACGGATTAAAAGATATGATTTTCTAAAGATTTTATTAATTTCTGAAATTTAATTAATTATTTAATTAATTTAAAAATAGATTTATGACGTCAGCATGATGTCTTGCTGACATCAGCAGTCAACAGGGGTTCACTGGGTCGAACTGACACGTGGGTCCAGTGGGACCCACCTGGCATACTCTGTTAGGTTAATTAGGGTTTAGTTAAACTAATTACTGTTTAATTAAGCTAACAGGTTAATTAGATTAATTAATTAGGGTTAATTAACTTAATTAATTTAGTTAATTAATTAATTAAATAATTTTTTTAAATTCCCTTTTTTTTAAAATCGTCCTGGGCCGTGGGGCCATTTGGTCAGTGGCCCAGGGGGAGCCTTAACAGGCGTGGTTAGCGGGCGCTAACGGCCGCGGGCGCCCGTGCACCCGAACGGGGCAACAGGGGGCGTCGGCGGAGGCCGTAGCCCAGTGCGGCGGGGCGAGGCCGTGGCCTCGGCGAGGCTCGCCGGCCAACCGCGGCAGGCGGAGGCGAGCGCAGGGGGCGGCGGCGCTGCGGGCCGCTGCGGGGTCGCGCGGCTGGAGCGGCAAGGCGAGGAGCGGCGCAGGAGGGAGCGGAGCAGGGCAGGGCGCCAGGGACACGGGAGCGCTCCGTGAGCGGGCGCGGCCAGCCGGCGGGCAAGGGCGCGGGCGAGGCCACGCACGAGCGGGCGAGCGCGGTGCTGCAGTGGCTGCGCCGCACGAGGCAGGAGGTAGCAGCGGGGCGAGCGCGCGCGGGGTGGACGGCGGGCGCGGTGACGGCGCTCGGCAAGCGTCGCGGCGAAGCGGGGACAGGGACGGCGGCGTTCGGGCGAGGCGCGTGCACGCGGACGAGGCAAAAGGGGCACTGGCCGCGGGCGGGGCGCGGTGACCGCGGGGTGAGGGAGAGGGGCGGTCGGGTCGTCACCGCGGTTGTAGGGAACATGGCAACGGGGGGGCGAGGAGGAGACGGAGACGACGTGCGTAGGGGTAGCAGGCCGGTGGGGAGGTCCGACGAGGTGGAGGGCGGCGACGTAGCTCCGGGCAACGGGGACCGGCAACGGCGTCGGCGCGGTTTGTTCCCCCTCCCGATCCAATCGGGGGCGTAGAGGAGGGGAAAGAGGGAGGCTTGCGGAGGGAGGCGAGGCGAGGCGACGGCAGCAGGGCGGCGCCGGCGACGGGCGCCGTCGTCGAGGTCGCGGGGGAGGCCGCGGGGCGTCGGGGGCGAAGTGTTCGGGGTCGATCCCGATCTGGGAGGAGAGAGCGAGAGAGGGGGTGGATGGGGGAGTGGGGGTTACGGCTAGGGTTTTCCCCCCTCCTGGGGATAAGGTAGGGGCGGGTCGGCCGGCTGGGCCAGGTGGGCCGGCCTGGCCGGTGAGCTGGGCTGTCTGGCCCAGTTGGCCAGGGGGCCCTTTTTATTCCTTTTAGTTTTGTTTTACTTTTCTTTTATTTATTTCCTTTTCTTATTTGGCTAATTGTTTGGGCACCAAATGAGTTTTGTAAAATATGAGAGTTGGCCCAAAATTCACAACACAATATATCCTACCACCAAAAACTAGCTTGGGGTAATTATCATTTCATATTTATTTTTTATTAATAAAAAGGTTAGTAAATAATGTTTTCAGCCACTGTTTGCGGTTGTTTAAGTCACTTATCAAATTTCAATAATGTTGTTTACAATTTTATCATAGCCTCTGATTTATCTACTATTTATTGAACATTTTAGTTTTAATATTTGAAAAAACTTTTATGGTTTGCTTGATTTTGATTTTGAATTTGAATCGGTTTCGAACTAACGCGAGATTACTAACAGTAATCAAAGTGACGTGGCATCGTTAACGTGGGATTACTGTAGCCTAATTATCCGGGCGTCACAATTCTCCTCCACTACAGGAAATCTCGTCCCGAGATTTAAGAGGTAGTGAAAGGGGGGAGGTTTGGTAACGAATCTAGCAGGTCTTCTCATCCTGGCCTGCTCTTCTCGAAGAGGCCAGTCCAATATATTGATGCCTTCATTTCTCTACTTTAGGTCATCATGATGAAGTTGGCGTCCTTTCCTCAGGAACTCCATCGTACTTACGAAAGAATAAAGGGTGGGCATTCCGGGAGAACAGACCTCTGCAAGGTCGACTATCTGGTCGATAACATCGAGGGAGGTGGCGGAGGTAACTCTTGAATTGAAACTTACGAAAATATCGAGAGCAAAGTAAGGAGGTATCATGGGAAGTATTGAGCGGGCAGGCAATCGTTCGATGCCTGAAACAGGGCGTGAAAGGGGGTTCAAAGCAATGGGAATGAGTATTGTGTCTGATACCAGAATAGAGCACTAGGAAGGTGGCCCGTGAATTAGATACGAAGCCAAGCGCGAGGATTAACTTCGACAACAGGGTGTATAGGAGAGTCAGGTTTCGATCCTGTGGAACTGTGGGTTATGGGCCCACCATGTGGGTTAAAACTAGGAAGGGCGTTGACATCTTGCATGGTCATGTAGGCAAGGCATGTCAGAGGTTAGTCTGTCGGTTATGTCGACAACAACATCGATACCAAGAGCGAGGGACGAAGAGAACCATTTTTCCTGCTCGTTGAACGAGGCGGACCAATAGGCCAAGTTCTCGTCCATCGGTGGTTACCAGAATGTCATCAACAATAGTAACAGGGTCTTGCTGACAGAAATGTACACCAAGGTGTTTACATAAGCAGGAGAATATTACTGCTTATATATTATAGATCACAAGGAGGTTTAAACAAACCAATGGAAGGAAAATGTGATCATCAGATCAAACAGAACAGTGGAAAGGATAATGTGTTTGACACATATACCAGGGGTATACCCTTCCCAAGGACAAGCAGAGCATGATATCCAAGACAGTATATAATGTAGAAAACTCCTTAGGTAGGGGAGAGAAATTTCATGACATTACCCGTACATCGGTGTTTGGATAATTGAGCAGGAAACATTTAGCATTGGGCTTCAAATGGCCTTGTTGAAAATTGAAGTACCATAGGCATGCTCCGAGAAAGCATTGACATGGTCATCAGGTGAAGATCAGACTTTGGAAACACAAAGGATCCATCAGGAATAACTTGTAGAATAAGTCTTACAATTTCCTCATGGAAGAATGGATAACCTTGCTGAAAAGGAATCTATAACAATATGGCCAACCGGCCAGGTGTGCTAGGCACGACACCACCTTACCGGGTCACATAAGACCAATGTTATAACTCTTGGAAATATGTTCCAACCATCATATCTGACCGAGATTCAGATCTGATTGGTGTCAGGTTAACTCAGACTCAGGAGGCCCGAGGAGAAAAGGTGCGACACAAATTGTCAAGATGACATTGTAAGATTCTCGGGAATTGAACTGTGGAAGCAAGTTCCGAATCATGAGTTCATTATTAAATCAAGGATAGAATGAGGTGGCTGATGAACTCAGCGACAATTCATCGAGATTTCCAAAAGATGGATTTCCACAATTATGTGAACAAGGAAATATCATTTGTCGGATCAATGATATAATGATGTATGCTCGAGGGAAACATGCTTAAGTGAGCAATGATAGAAGGGTGCACCCAAGAATCTGGACTAGGTAGCACGATCAATGTTTGAATGATGATTCAACAAGCAATATAATTCTAATGAAATTGTAGACCAATAAATTCAAAGCAATAGGGTTGCTAGAAGTTTAGAATTTGCACATCACAGACCATTTGTCGGTATTCCGGTTAGAAACAACACGGAGACCAAGAAATGAACGCAAATGGCGAGAGATATTACTATACCAAGAATTCTCAAGAGGTGGTAAAATTACCACGACATTCTTGACACAAAAGGTGGTAATATTCCAAGGTAAATAAGGACAAATGCTGGATAGCAAGGAACTCAAGGTATAACACAAAACATGAACAAGTTTGTGTTGGAGGGAAGGCAATAAAGTGGCCGATGATAACACAAATCATCGGGGGCAAGGATGGTATTTCTCATCATGAATTCAGTAGATACCCTTGAAGAGCTAGAATGCTGATGATTAAAATTAGCACGATAATGATGTATCCGTTCAGGCTAGGGCAGACATGGAGTATTAAACTTGTAAGCGATGAAGATCTCTAATCCTCGTTGAATCGCAGTGCAGACTCGATTCCGTTATCGGTGTCCTTGAGTGTTTCATAACTCAAGGCCCGTGAAAAATTGGAGTCCGTGAGAATATAATACCTGATGAAGAACTCATAAGAGGTTATGCAGTTCCATGATAATCTCGAGATACCAGGGGGGTAATGCTCGACGATAGATCAAAGTAGAGATTGGACTAGGGTATTGCTCTACAGAAGACAAATACTTAAACTTGCACGAGAAATGTTATTTAAAGTAGAACATGGTCAGAACCACGATTGCAAAAGGCCAGATCCCAGAGATAAGATGAACTTATACCAAGGGAATAATTAATTTAAGAAAAGCTTTAATGATAAGATCTACATCGGGTCCATGGGCATCAACACAAAGTTCAAGGTCGACTCCCACTTCTCTAATGCATAACCTTTCATTCACTTCTCACTTTCGAAGAAGTTGTAGTGTTGAAATTTTATCTGGCAAAATACCAGAAGTGTATGACTCGTGAAAACTTTCGAGTTCACTCATATTAAGGAAGGCATAGGTTCAACCCATCAGGGTATCGTGGAAATATATACCACAAGCTTCAATAGTAAATACCACCAGCTCAAAAGCTGAGCATGGTTGAGAAAGCAGAGGATACAATTTACCAAAAGGCATTACGTATCTGAGGGAAGGCCCACAAGGTTATTGAGTATGAAGGACGCTGTTGGATAAAACCCAACAAAGGATCTGCTGGTCCATAATGGAGCTGATGTGAGTATCGGCACACGATCAGAGGACAAAACAAATCAAGGGTTTGAATTACCGAAACAACTGACTAATCCCGAGCTCAAATGCAAAGGGATTATGATTTTTAAATCAAAGGATCAGAAGCAGATGCATCTGATCAAGGATGGATAAGTTGAATAGACTTAGGGGCACAATCGACGGCAATTTGATTGGTCGAGAACTAGCTCCTATTCAAAATGACGTCTGAGCCAGAAGGTTGAATTCTAGGATCTGATTGAGAATTGCGAGCATTCGCAATATTTTGAATCAATGGACTCAAAATGATAGAGACAAAGGCTGCCAATAAGATTACTATACTTATGGGCTTAACCATAATGCAAGCAAGCAAGAATTTCAAGAGCAATAAGCTGCTAAGGATTTTCGGAAGATCGAATATTATTTCGAAGACCTTAGTGAAACACATAAACAACGGGGAAAGAACGGATATCTAGTAAGTGTGAGGAATTATCCGTAGGGGGTATTCATGTGGCAAGAACTGCAAGGCAGTGGGCATAAAGTATACTCGAAACATTATAGAGAATTTCGGGTTATCTTGTAATAACAAGATCAACTGGGAATAAAAGTAAGAACGATAGGTGTAAGTATTTAACCATAGGGATATTTCGGTGGAAGGGAATTGCAAAAGCAACGAGCACAAGGTCTCGAGAGAATATCGGAGAGTATCTTCGAAATCTTCTAGTGCAGCCGGCGATCATCTGGACTGAAGGGGCTCTTCGGGAGAAAGTATTTTCGAGAACCTAAAGTTAGATTTTGCAAAATTCACTTAACCCGAATAGAAGAGAGTTCAGAGTCCCAGAGTAAGGATCGAGGAGTAAAAGATCCTAATACCACCCAGATGGCGACGTGGGCCCAAGGGCCGCACAGCCAAGTTAGTAAAACAATTTTCATCGACTAGACTCAACTTCGGCCAAGGAGTGTGGAAGGGGAATTCCTACAGGCAGTTGGCTCTGATACCAACTTGTGACGCCCCCGATTTAATCGTACACTAATCATACACGCAAACGTGTACGATCAAGATCAGGGACTCATGGAAGATATCACAACACAACTCTACAAATAAAATAAGTCATACAAGCATCATATTACAAGTCAGGGGCCTCGAGGGCTCGAATACAAGAGCTCGATCATAGACGAGTCAGCGGAAGCAACAATATCTGAGTATAGACATAAGTTAAACAAGTTTGCCTTAAGAAGGCTAGCACAAACTGGGATACAGATTGAAAGAGGCGCAGGCCTCCTGCCTGGGATCCTCCTAACTACTCCTGGTCGTCGTCAGCGGGCATCACGTAGTAGTAGGCACCTCCGGTGTAGTAGGAGTCATCGTCGACGGTGGCGTCTGGCTCCTGGACTCCAGCATCTGGTTGCGACAACCAGAATGAAAGGAAAAGGGGGAAAAGGGGGAGAAAGCAACCGTGAGTACTCATCCAAAGTACTCGCAAGCAAGGAGCTACACTACATATGCATGGGTATCAAATGGAGTAAGGGTATCATATGTGGACTGAACTGCAGAATGCCAGAATAAGAGGGGGATAACTAATCCTTTCGAAGACTATGCTTCTGGCAGCCTCCGTCTTGCAACATGTAGAAGAGAGTAGACTGAAGTCCTCCAAGTAGCATCGCATAGCATAATCCTAACCGATGATCCTCCCCTCGTCGCCCTGTGAGAGAGCGACCACCGGTTGTATCTGGCACTTGGAAGGGTGTGTTTTATTAAGTATCCGGTTCTAGTTGTCATAAGGTCAAGGTACAACTCCAAGTCGTCCTGTTACCGAAGATCACGGCTATTCGAATAGATTAACTTCCCTGCAGGGGTGCACCACATTCCCCAACACGCTCGATCCCATTTGGCCTGACACACTTTCCTGGGTCATGCCCGGCCTCGGAAGATCAACACGTCACAGCCCCACCTAGACCAACAGAGAGGTCAGCACGCCGGTCTAAACCTAAGCGCCCAGGGGTCTGGGCCCATCGCCCTTAGCACACCTGCACGTTGCGAACGCGGCCGAAAGCAGACCTAGCCTAGTGGCCTTCCAGTCCAATCCGGCGCGCGCCACTCAGTCGCTGACGTCACGAAGGCTTCGGCTGATACCACGACGCCGGGATACCCATAACTACTCCCACGTAGATGGTTAGTGCGTATAGACCAAATGGCCAGACTCAGATCAAATACCCAGATCTCGTTAAGCGTGTTAAGTATCCGCGAACGCCGATCAGGGCCAGGCCCACCTCTCTCCTAGGTGGTCGGAACCTGCCCTGTCGCTCCGCCTCAAAGATCCACTCGCGGGTGCTCCTCAAGCCGACCCGTCTTTAGTCACCACATGTATCATGTATAAAGTATATAGTATATACCCGTGATCAACTCCCGAGTGATCACGGCCCGAAAGCATAGCATGGCAGACGGACAAGGATGTAGGGCCACTGATGATAAACTAGCATCCTATACTAAGCATTAGGATTGCAGGTAAAGGTAACAACAGTAGTAGCAAGGACAGGCTATGCATCAGTATAGGATTAACGGGAAGCAGTAACATGCTACCCTACTCTAATGCAAGCAGTATAGAGAAGAGTAGGCGATATCTGGTGATCAAAGGGGGGGCTTGCCTGGTTGCTCTGGCAAGAGAGAGGGGTCGTCAACTCCGTAGTCGTATTGGGTAGCAGCGGCGTCGGTCTCGGTGTCTAGCGGAAGAAGAGGGGGGAAGAAACAATAAATATAATGCAAACAGATGCATAACGATGCATGACAAGGCAAGTAACGGTGCTAGGGGTGCCCTAACGCGGTATTAGGTGATACCGATGAAGGGGGATAACATCCGGGAAAGTATCCCCGGTGTTTCGCGTTTTCGGACAGATGAACCGGAGGTGAAATGTTGCAGGTTCACTATGCTAGGGACGCGTGGCGGACGAACGGGCTGCGTATCCGAACTCGTCTCATCGTTCTGAGCAACTTTCATGTTGAAAATAATTTAATCCGAGTTACGGATTAAAAGATATGATTTTCTAAAGATTTTATTAATTTCTGAAATTTAATTAATTATTTAATTAATTTAAAAATAGATTTATGACGTCAGCATGATGTCTTGCTGACATCAGCAGTCAACAGGGGTTCACTGGGTCGAACTGACACGTGGGTCCAGTGGGACCCACCTGTCACACTCTGTTAGGTTAATTAGGGTTTAGTTAAACTAATTACTGTTTAATTAAGTTAACAGGTTAATTACATTAATTAATTAGGGTTAATTAACTTAATTAATTTAGTTAATTAATTAATTAAATAATTTTTTTAATTCCCTTTTTTTTAAAATCGTCCTGGGCCGTGGGGCCATTTGGTCAGTGGCCCAGGGGGAGCCTTAACAGGCGTGGTTAGCGGGCGCTAACGGCCGCGGGCGCCCGTGCACCCGAACGGGGCAACAGGGGGCGCCGGCGGAGGCCGTAGCCCAGTGCGGCGGGGCGAGGCCGTGGCCTCGGCGAGGCTCGCCGGCCAACCGCGGCAGGCGGAGGCGAGCGCAGGGGGCGGCGGCGCTGCGGGCCGCTGCGGGGTCGCGCGGCTGGAGCGGCAAGGCGAGGAGCGGCGCAGGAGGGAGCGGAGCAGGGCAGGGCGGCAGGGACACGGGAGTGCTCCGTGAGCGGGCGCGGCCAGCCGGCGGGCAAGGGCGCGGGCGAGGCCACGCACGAGCGGGCGAGCGCGGTGCTGCAGTGGCTGCGCCGCACGAGGCAGGAGGTAGCAGCGGGGCGAGCGCGCGCGGGGTGGACGGCGGGCGCGGTGACGGCGCTCGGCAAGCGTCGCGGCGAAGCGGGGACAGGGACGGCGGCGTTCGGGCGAGGCGCGTGCACGCGGACGAGGCAAAAGGGGCACTGGCCGCGGGCGGGGCGCGGTGACCGCGGGGTGAGGGAGAGGGGCGGTCGGGTCGTCACCGCGGTTGTAGGGAACATGGCAACGGGGGGGCGAGGAGGAGACGGAGACGACGTGCGTAGGGGTAGCAGGCCGGTGGGGAGGTCCGGCGAGGTGGAGGGCGGCGACGCAGCTTCGGGCAACGGGGACCGGCAACGGCGTCGGCGCGGTTTGTTCCCCCTCCCGATCCAATCGGGGGCGTAGAGGAGGGGAAAGAGGGAGGCTTGCGGAGGGAGGCGAGGCGAGGCGACGGCAGCAGGGCGGCGCCGGCGACGGGTGCCGTCATCGAGGTCGCGGGGGAGGCCGCGGGGCGTCGGGGGCGAAGTGTTCGGGGTCGATCCCGATCTGGGAGGAGAGAGCGGGAGAGGGGGTGGATGGGGGAGTGGGGGTTACGGCTAGGGTTTTCCCCCCTCCTGGGGATAAGGTAGGGGCGGGTCGGCCGGCTGGGCTAGGTGGGCCGGCCTGGCCGGTGAGCTGGGCTGTCTGGCCCAGTTGGCCAGGGGGCCCTTTTTATTCCTTTTAGTTTTGTTTTACTTTACTTTTATTTATTTCCTTTTCTTATTTGGCTAATTGTTTGGGCACCAAATGAGTTTTGTAAAATATGAGAGTTGGCCCAAAATTCACAACACAATATATCCTACCACCAAAAACTAGCTTGGGGTAATTATCATTTCATATTTATTTTTTTATTAATAAAAAGGTTAGTAAATAATGTTTTCAGCCACTGTTTGCGATTGTTTAAGTCACTTATCAAATTTCAATAATGTTGTTTACAATTTTATCATAGCCTCTGATTTATCTACTATTTATTGAACATTTTAGTTTTAATATTTGAAAAAAAAATTATGGTTTGCTTGATTTTGATTTTGAATTTGAATCGGTTTCGAACTAACGCGAGATTACTAACAGTAATCAAAGTGACGTGGCATCGTTAACGTGGGATTACTGTAGCCTAATTATCCGGGCGTCACAGCTGAAGAATGCAGCACCGGCCACCCGGAAAGACATATGGTCCACATTCTGGTGCGCTGGTCCTATGGGGCCTTAGCACGGCGACTTTCCGACGTTGTACTACAACAAGGTTTGTCCGGCTCTTGCGAGGGAGGGGCGATGGCAGCGGTGCGGCTTCAGCTCGCTGATAACCCACAAGTATAGGGGATTGCAACAGTTTTGAGGGTAGAGTATCAACCCAAATTTATTGATTCGACACAAGGGGATCCAAAGAATATTCTCAAGTATTAGCAACTGAGTTGTCAATTCAACCACACCTTAAAGACTTAATATCTACAGCAATGTATTTAGTAGCAAAGTAATATGGAAGTAACGGTAATAGTGGCAAAAATAACCGTAGCAATCGTAACAGTGGCAACGGAAAAGTAACTTAGCAAAGATCAATATGTGAAAATCTCGTAGGGATGGAGAAATGATGGATAATTATGTTGGATGGCATTCATCATGCAACAGTTATAACATATGGTGATACAAAACTAGCTCCAATTTATCAATATAATGTAGGCATGTATTCCGTATATAGTCATACATGCTTAAGAAAAAGAACTTGCATGTCATTTTTTGTACTACCCTCCCGTGGCAGCGGGATCCTATTGGAAACTAAGGGATATTAAGACCTCCTTTTAATAGAGAATCGGACCAAAGTATTAGCACTAAGTGAATACATGAACTCCTCAAACTACAGTCATCACCGGAAAGTGTCCCGACTATTGTCACTCCGGGGTTGCCGGATCATAACACGTAGTAGGAGACTATAACTTGCAAGATAGAATAAAGAACACAAATATATTCATAAAAACATAATAGGTTCAGATCTAAAATTATGGCACTCGGGCCCTAGTGACACACGTTAAGCATAGCAAAGTCATAGCAAAACAAATCTTAGAACATAGTGGATACTAGGGATCAAACCCTAAGAAAACTAATTCGATTACATGGTAAATCTCATCCAACACATCACCGTCCAACAAGCGTACAATGGAATTACTCACGCACGGCGGTGAGTATAATGAAATTGATGATGTAGGATGGTTGATGATGATGATGGCGTCGATTTCCCCTCTCCAGAGTCCAAAATGGTCTCCAGATCTGCCCTCCCGAGATAGAACAGGAGGTAGCGGCGACTATGTATCTTAAAACGCGATGAATCCTTCTCTCTGATTTTTTTCTCCCCGAACGTGAATATATGGAGTTGGAGTTGAGGTCGGTGGAGCCTCGTCGGACCCACAAGACAGGAGGGCGCGCCCCTCTGGTTGATTATTTCACCAATAATTTTTATTTATTCCAAAAATAATCTTCGTGAAGTTTCAGGTCATTCGAGAACTTTTATTTCTGCACACCATGGCAATTCTGCTGAAAATAACGTCAGTCCGGATTAGTTTCATTCAAATCATGCAAATTAGAGTCCAAAACAAGGGCAAAAGAGTTTGAAAAAGTAGATGCAATGAAGACATATCACTCGCTTCAATGCTTGTAGTCGTCACTAGATGGTCTACGGATCTGGATGTAATTTTTGTTATTCCTAATGTTTGTTGTACTACCATGTTTGAAGATGAATAGATTGAAAGTTTTTCGTGAAAAAATGCATGGATTAGTCTAATTGTGAAAGTGAAGCCAAGGATGAAGTAATGAGAATGAGAAAGAATTACCACTTGACATGAGTGGTAAGCTATCTCAAAAACAAAGAATGAGAAAGAATCAAAGAAGAGTAACCTGGTCCTTTTTCTGTTTTTTCTTCCCTCATTGCCGATCGTGCTAGTCGTGGGATGTATGACAAGAGAAGAAAATGCATGCATGGATTATTTGTTTTCATTTATTTTACTCTAGAGAATTCACTAGGGCAGGAAACTTACGTGGTCGTTGGATCAAAATTAAGCGGCTGGAGAACGGACGGGAGTAGTACCTAGAAGAGGGCAAGCTGCGATTGCTACCCTCGCGTGATTTCCGTAACAGCTCCCGTATTTTAGTTACGTATTCCCGAAGGTTCGGTTTCAACAACAGAAAAATGGGGCAGGTTGTTAGGGACATTCTTTTCTTCGCTTGTGAGTGGATATATATTGGGCGAGGACGAAGGCTTCATTATCGATCGCACCTCATCATCGACGCCACGACCTACCCCATCGAGGGTCAGCCTAGCAAGTTCTAAGGAGGTATACGTCGATGGCCGACGTCGAGAATCCTGCAGGTCCTATGAAGGACGACGACGAGCTCGTGGTGGCGGAGCCGAGCGAGTGCATCGGGTTCGGGAATCCTGTTCCCAAGAAGGACGGCCACGGCCTCGTGGTGATGGTGGCGGAGCGGAGCAAGTTCGTCCGTATCGCGGCCATGTGCATGGCGCTCTTCTTTTGATTGGCGTTACTATTCATCTCGATCCTCCTGTTCATACTCTTCGATAATGCCTATCTTGGGACCAAGCTCGCCGTCGTTGCGTTTGTCGCGGGGATCATAGGCATGGCTGTTGCCAGGACTTGGATATTGCTCGTCTACCGTGTCCTTGACGTCGAAGATGCACAGGGACGTGGGAGACTCGTAGATAGGTTCGTCCAATGGCACATCGATTTTTTTTAAGCTGATAGTTTGTTGATCGATCCATAGTTCGTGGTCGATCAGAACATCTACATGTGCGAGTTCGTTCTAGATTTCATTTAATATCATTCCTTAGCTGTGTCGAATTCATATGTCACCAATACCAAAACACTTGTTTTGGACCCGAGATTTATTTTGCTACCCTTTTTATTTATTTTGTTGATGTGATGTCTTCTGCTTTGATCGATTCCATCACGTTGCATGTACTGTATACACCTTTTTTTGCGAAAGATGTACCGTACGCCATGGTACATGTCAATTTTCTAAGGCGGTTGCTAGGAATCAATCACATCCGCCTAGCCAGCCTTCTGATCTGATGCCGTGGTCGTTCGATCCTCGTATGAGGCAGCTTCCTTCCTCCCTTAGTCTCGCATCCACCGCTCCCAAGCATAGACAACAACACGACGTCTGGACACTGCACGACGACGAATGATGCCTTGCAGCATGACGCCCTGTCGTTGCACCGGCCCGACGGACTTGCAGCAGCATGACACCTCGACGAGCGCAGCGCCGTTGAGGTGCGACAACACCGGCCACTATTCGTTTCATCAGTTGCTACGCAGCAGGATTGATTACGGCAAAACAAGCCAGAGGGTGACGCTGGCCACCCCCACTGTTGCCGGTGTGCCTCCATGGGTGCTACTTTCCAGCTTTGTCACCGTTGCATTAAAACATGTGTCGCCGACGAGATCTTTGAGTTGAAGTACCACGCTCGTTGCTTTGCAGCGCCCACCGGCGACGGCATCCTGCGGTTGCAGCGCGGGCTATCGAGTGATGCTGCGTTGCAGCATCCGCAGTCATCGCGAGACCTTCATGTTGCAGCCCTGCAGTCACCACCACGAACGATGCTTTATTGTAGCTCCAGCGGCGGCGGGATCCGGCTCAAAGCAGCACGCGTGTTGCGTTGCAGCTTCAGTGATTTTCCAGCACGACCTTATGCTTGATCTTGCTTGACCTTTGAGGCTTTCCTTCACTTATTATGTTGCGATCTCCTTGCTGAACCAGTCTAACATATCCATTTGGACAAGGTAGTGATCTAGCGTGTAGATGGAGGAAGGATCGATTATACTTGCTTCAGCAACTGGTTGACTACTATCCATGTTGCAGAACAGGGGGAGAAGTGGTGCACTGTGAAGGAGCGAGGAAAAGAGAAGGCGTAGGCCTGCATAGGCCTGTATATATAGCACAATAGAAACAATTCATGTGTAAATTAGAATCGAAACAATTGAGCTTCACCCAATGATAAAAAAGGTAACTGCGGGAGACACCAAACCATGAAACCTTCTTCTATGTGTTGAAAATTGAGATTTACTTTGTGATGTGTTGCTCTATTGTGTGATGTAGAATGAAAATTTGAACCCATGCAATGCAAAACTTCATCTATTTGTACGACCATACTAGTAGAAAACAGGGCCTTGGTCCAGGCCTGGCCAGCCCATTAGTCCCGGTTCAGTCACGAACCGGGACCCATGGGGGCATAGGTCCCGGTTCGTGAGCCCAGGGGGGCGGCCGGGCCTTATGGGGCATTGGTCCCGGTTCATCTGTCCCCTTTGGTCCTGATTCCAGACATGAACCGGGACCAATGGGCCTCGCTCCTGGCCCACAACCATTGGTCCCGGTTCGTGGCTGGAACCGGGACCAAAGGGGGTCCTTTGGTCCCGGTTCCAGCCACGAACCGGGACCAATGAGGTGGCTATATATACCCTCGCCCACGAGCAGAGCACTCCACTGCTTTGTTTTTCTGGCCGGCGAGGGAAGAGCTTTGTGGTGCTCTAGCTCACCTCCTATGCACATGAGGTGTTCGATGAAATGCCCGAGCCACACTACTTAAGCGTTCTCCTGTCCAAGCTCGACCTCCAAGTTCTATTTTCCTCAAGATTTGTCTAGGTTTAGCGGTCCGTCACGTTCCATCCCTGTCTTCACCGTCACTGATCGCCCGCGCCGATCTCGTCGCCAGCACCATGGATGGAGACCTCACCGTCACCCTATTCACCTGTCGCCGCCCTGCTCCTCCCCGTCCTCCCCATGGCGCCACCCCTACTCCTTCCCTTTCTCCCCCATGGATGAAGACTGAGCCCCCACCCTGTCCCAATGGTGGTGACCTACTCCTCCATGTCCTCCTCATGGCACTACCCTTGTGTTGGGCCATGCTAGGTGCATCGACTGCAATATATAAAAAATTCTACACGCAGATCAACCAAGAACATGCTAATTGAGGATGAATCACGAGATCAATACCACTAGACGCGCAGTGCCAGTGGAAGAAGAGTTGGGGCAACGCTTCTCCGGGGCCATCTCCTCCTCGTCGATCTCCCTCATAGACGATCACCGGGTCGCACAAACAAGTTCACCGAAATGACGCAAGTGCACTGCCTCTAATGGCATCTGCGTGTGCAGGAGGAACACGGTGCGACGGACTGCTAGGTCATATCACACAACCGGTGGTGAGTGTAGGTGGCTAGTTGCAACACATGCAAAGCCCTAACGACAAACGTCAAAGCGGTCAACTCAATACGTCTGCCGCGCTGCTACTCCTGTAGAAGTTGTTGGATTTCCCCAAAGAGGAAGGATGATGTAGCACGACAATAGAAAGTATTTTTCTAGTTAAGAACCAAGGTTTAATCGAAGTAGGAGTCTCCAAGCAAACAAGAAAAGCAACATCTACACACAAATAAAATAAATGCTTGCACCCAACTTGGCAAGAGGATTGTCAATCCGCTCGTTCATGTGCTATACGAACCTAATTCCAATGCTGGAGAGTTCTACTACAAGTACAACACCTAGTTGAATATGTTGGTGCTATATATGTGTACCTGCAATCTTTATCTATAAATTGCATTTGGGTTGCAACTCTTGTTATGTGCTTCATGGTAGATTTATGTGTACTGTCTTGGGTACTATTCAGAAAGCATTTATGATTTTTGTACATAAAGATGTGTAAGGACATAATATTGTTGTACTAGTAGCTTTGAAATGCCAAGCTAGATTTGAAAGTGGTTAGTTGCATTGTCAATAGATGGCGATTGATGTGTTCCCTTCTGATTTGACAAAGGTTTCTAATACAACTGACATTAGCTTAACATTTCTGGTGCCAATTTCATCAGTTGAAATTTTTGTTTATGAACTTGTTTATTCTGTATTTCTTTTAAATTTTCTTCATGTTGTTAAATCACCTTCCCAAATGTTCATGTTCTACACTGCTGTGATGGAGCACGTCTTAGAGGTGGCTTCAGTGTCTGCATTGTGGTTGAAGCCTCGATCTGGTTGGCCATAGGGAAGGAGAAAGGCGAGGTACAACAACAACATCGGCTATTCTCCTTGTGTAGGTGAATGCACCGAGGGTGAAGGAGTCTCAATTTTTTTGGTATTTCTTCTGGATTACTCCTCATGTGAATCCATAGTGCTGATTCACTATTTTTGCTGTTCCGATTTGTTTGGCTGTATTGCTCTGGGTTACAATTCGGTTATGGTTTATGGTTCGGATGGGTTAATATTTTCGGTTTATTCAAGTGTTGTTTTGTTTCGCTGGTTTTACCGTTCCGTGTTATTGTTTGCCCGTTTTGGTTTATTTGGGGTATTGTTTTGGTTAACGATTTTCGATTTATTTGGATAGTGTTCCGGTATTTGTTCGGTAATTGTTGGTGCACTATTCACTAATGTCGTGGTGTTAAAAAAGGACTGTAATATCAACCAAGGACTTAATTTTCCCATGGGTCACTGTTCATTTAAATATACTATTCTGGTCTACTATTTTGTGCCTCGGCAGTACCCTCACCGGAAAGGATTGGGACACGATCGAGGCGGCTATGCATCGGTCGCCGGTGAAGAGAATTGATGTGTAGAAAAATCTAAAATCTTAACGAGAGAGGCATTTTGGCTCCTTAGCTCAGATGAGCCCAGGGGTGAATTTTTTTTTTGTCAAACATACTAAATAAATTCAAAACAATTCCAAAAAAATTGTGGAGAAAGATGACTGAGTGTGTGATGTCTGTGTCAAATTTCAGGGCATTTGGATGTCTGAGTAGCTCTCAGCAAAAAAAAATACAAAATTGAGGTCTATGAAAAAGTTTGTGCACTGTTTGGACCCGATTTTGCCTTTTTACTAAAGGCTACTCAGATGTCCAAATGCTTTGAAATTTGGCGGGTACCTCACGCACTCAGTCATCTTTCTCCACACAAAAATTCAGAGTTTTTTAATGTTTAGTAGTATTATTGAATTTACTATTCACCGGGTGCAGATGAACCCGGTCTCATAATTGGATATGAGAGAGAGAGAGAGAGAGAGAGAGAGAGAGAGGTCGCTCAAGCTGGCCATGGGTGGGTATTGCGATGGCGGCGAGAATGGGGTACGTGAGCAAGCAGTTCGTTATGGATGACGATGGTGGCGAGTAGAGAAGAGAGAAGTGCGACGCGTCCCATTGTTTGGTTGATTGGCAGAAAAAAGAGGCGGGATGGAATGGCATGGACTGAAAGAAAGTGCGCATCCACAAACTATAGCTAGCTGCCATCTCTTGTACATTCTACTCCCTCTGTTTCTAAATATAAGCCCTTTTACATATTTTAATGTGGACTACATACAAATGTATATACACATATTTTTATAGTGTAGATTCACTCATTTTGTTTTGTATGTAGTCCATAATAAAATCTCTAAACTCTTAAAGGTCTTATATTTAGGAAGGACGAGAGTATCAATAATGTAACTAGTAAAAAAGAAGAACAAAACCAGTAGACATTTATATGTTGGCAAAAAAAAATAGAAGAGAGGGAAAAAATAGTTTACGTTGGTTCAGGGTGCACGCGTGACAAACCTTGTGATATATATATATTTTTTGATTAGTTTGAATTGCTTACCACAAACCTTGTGATTTGATTTTATCGTATTGCTTGTGAACTGAGTGAGTTTGGCTGCCTGCCATGCAATGTACTGGAACCCGACGCGCCCTCGCCGCCGACGGCAACCTTTTTTGTTGAAACCAGTGTGTGTTTTTGCTGGGACTAGCTATTGTTTTGTTACCCACTGGGAGTTTTACCTGCCGACTATGTTTTGTTGGAACCATCTTTAGTTTTTCCTGGAACCTAGTGATTTTTTGCCTCAACCGACAAATGAAAGTTTTTTGTTGCTTGGCACTCCAACCCGCGGCGAGTCGGAGGCGGCAAGGCTACTGATGTTGCAACCATGGTCACAGTGGGCTGGAACCAGCCGGTGTCGGAGTTGCAACCATTACCATGGAGAGTGCTACTCTGTTTTCTACTACAATTGGCGATGATGATTTTGCTACAACCGCAATCTCTTTTTGTTACGACCGGCGGGATGATTTGCTACATCCATTCACGGCAGAGCTGTGGACGACGACGATTTTTGCTGCAACCACCTTCTCTTTTTGTTACTACCGATGTTTTTTTTGCTACATCCCATTCACGTTGTGACTGGTGGCCGACCGGCGTCATTGGCAGAAACTCACGCGTCAACGGCGAGGGCCGGCGGGCGGCGCGCCGTAGCACTGCAACCATGGGGCATCAACGACCAGAGTTGCAATAGGGCGAGTGGGAAGTTTCGACTAGGGGTTGTCGATGAGATCTCCAACTGGCATCGATGACAAGGGGAGGTTCTCCTGTGAGCACCGTGGAGACGACGGGGCAGGCCTGCCATTGTGAGCGGGGGCGCCATGAACGGCGCCCTCTTTTGGCTCCTGCTACAAGCTGCGGCAGGGGGGCGACGCCTGCGTAGGCACAGCGTTCTGTTTTTTTTTTTATGCAGAGACGGGGAAGAAGATGATGACGTTGGGCATCGAACGGCTGTTGTATGCTAGATCGTACGGCTGCGTGTGAACCGGCCCAAATTTGGGCCGGCGCACCGGCGTGTAGTGCCGCCCGTTGTAATAGGGATGCAAATAAGGTTGCTCATGAACTTGCTAGGTTTGCGAAATTTTCTAAGACTAGGGATTGGTGTGAGGAGCCTATGGATGACATTGTATCTTTTCTTTTTGACAATGTAACTGTTATTTCTAATCAATAAAGTGTGATGTTTATTTTAGATAAAACATCATTCTGCAAAAGAAAAGAAAAATATGACCGTAAGTCAACAGGGGGAGGGAGGGCCGTCCGTGCTGGAACCGAATCGAACCACTCGACTGGATCAGCCAAGTCAACGTACAGGACTCCAACTGGGCCAAAATTCGGCGGCTGCAGCAGAGCACGGACAGGAGTAGCACACTGCACGTACAAGAGCAGGTCTCTGCTCTCGCGTGATCTCCGTAACAACTACTGCCTTTAAGTTACGTGTTCCCAAAGGTATGGGCTTAAGCAACAGATTAATACACGTTGGTAGGACGCAGGCTACCTCTTCGCTTGTGAATATATAAACCGAAAGAAGCCTAGGACGCAGGCTACCTCTTCTCTTTTTCAACGATCGCATCTCGTCTCATCGACGCCCCTGCCTACTGGAGTAGCTCGATCGATCGTCCACCGAGGGTCAGCCTAGCAAAAGAAGGAGGTCGATGGCCGATATCGAGAATCCTGTTCCCAAGAAGGACGACGATGAGCTCGCGGCGATGGTGGCGGAGCCGAGCGAGTACATCGGGTTCGCGTGCACGTGGATGCTGCTCTTCTTCGCTATCGCGCTACACCTCATGTCAATCGGCCTCATGGCGTTCTTCCAGAGAAACTATCCTGGGACCAAGCTCGAGCTTGGCGCGTCCGTCGCGGGGGGCATAGGCATAGGTGTTGCCTGGGCCTGTATAATGCTTTGTTTCTTTTCTTTCACGAGTACTACCACGTGGTCGAAAACACAAGGGGACGTGGGAGACTCGTAGATAGGTTCGTCCAATTCCACGTTGATTTTTTTTCTCTTTTTTTAGGGGATTCTACGTTGATTTTTGTAAGGTGGTAGTTTGCTGATCGATCGACCAACTAATTTATCCGACGTTCATGTTCGATCACGAACTTCTATATATGTGTGCGCTATTCCTTTCAGATTTAATTTAGCACAACTATTCCTTAACTCTGTCCAATGCATGCCATGAAATTTTATTCTGTTACCCTTTTTTAATTCAGTTGATGTGATATTACCTTCTGCAGTGGTCAATTATTGGGAAACTTAATTTCAAGAGAGTGATCCCTTTTTTTCGGACTTGGTGGTTTTGTAACCTTAAAACTATGTCTTAGTCCTTAATTAATGAGATGAGGCAAAAACTTTTGCTTCCGATTTAAAAAAATCTCAAAGCTATCTATAGCAATTGAAAATTCCAACAAAGCTTTGATGCCTTAGAAGACAGAAGAAGTGCTGTTGTGGATGCAACCTCTTAGATGGTTTTTGTGCAAAACTCGGCCATGACAACACAAAGGCTGCAAAATTTTAATTTGCGTGCATAAGCTTTCTGGCGGGCGCTCTACTCTACCCACCACTGCCGCAACTATCACTAGTGAACAGATCGATGAGTGAATTGCAAAAAACATCGACATTGAAGGTTAGAGTTGCAGAAATCACAAATCTACAGTTTTGTACCAAAAATCACTAATTCTGAGCCTAATTTTTTGCAAATAACACTAGTTGGCCTCTTTGCGTGTTTTGATGACAATTATGACAGACGTGACCCACATATTGCTGACGTGGCGTACCGATTCGCGATAGAGGACGTTAGACTGGGTATTTTTCTAAAAAACTCCTCCCCCCTAGCAATATCTCCCTCCCCTGCCAAGGGTCGGGATGTCGTCGTTCCCGGCACACCATTGACCTCGTGTCTTCTAACGTCGTCACCGGCGGATCACCAGCGGTGTACCCGCACGCCCAACAGTACCGCCGCCGCGGCCTGGCCATAGGTGCTCGCCGCCCCCTTCCTATCGGGTGCTTTCGTGGCCGTCTTCCCTGTGGCCGTCGAGTGCACGTCGAGATGGACAACCTCCGCTACGTCGCCACCGATCCACCCTCGCGCGGCTGCCGCGGCTCCCTTCCACGGCATCCCACGACAGCGGGCCTTGAGCACCTGGTTCCCGCTGCGGCTCCCGCCTCTTTCCTTTGCAACTGCGTGGGGTGAAGCCGTCGTCGCCAGGCCGACGAGCTACATCGACCCAGCCGGTGCGCCCGAACAGCAGCAAGACGACTCGCGCGCAGCGGTACGTGGCCGCCACCATGAGCGGCGTTCGCGGCTCGTACGCCTTGCTCCAGCCATACCACACTACCACAGCCCAACAACGTCATCAGGCGCTCCCGTCTTGGTGGATGTCGAGCGCGCCGGTGTGCGCGCCAACAACAGCTTCACCGCGCCTCCCTGCGTCGTCTGGGGCACGAGCAACAGCAGCTCCACTGCGCCTCCTTGCGCCGGCCGGGGCACGAGTAGCAGCAGCTCACCGCGCCTCCTTGTGCCGGTCGGGGCACGAGCAACAACATCTCACCACGCCTCCCCTGCGGATGGGGTTGATTGCTTTTTCTATTTTTGATTGAAGGTTCTCTAAGCAAAAAGTCAGGGACTCTTCGGTAAATTTAGAACTAACGCTGTCTCACGCGAATAGTTCTGCCACGTCAGCAAAAGCGGGACCCACCTGTCATAATCGTGGTTGAAATGGACTAAGTCGCCAACTAGTGTTTTTTGCAAAAACAATTAGGCTCAGAATTAGTGATTTTTGGCACAAAACTGTAGAATTGTGGTTTCTGCAACCCTAGCCTTCAATGTCGATGTTTTCTGCAATTCACTCACAGATCGACATCTTTCGTGTGATATTTGATTACCACTTGTTCGGTAAACCGGGTAACTCAGCTGGAGCGCTAGGTCACGGAAGTTGGCCTCGGTGATGGCGGCGAGAAGTTGGGGTAGGGTGAGAAGGCGTTGTTCGTCATGGATGACGATGGCGACGAGAAGAGAAGAGAGAAGTGTGATGCGTCGTGTTGTTTGGATGGTTGGCAGAAAAAAACTGGTCGGGATGGAATGGAATGGAATGAAAGAAGATGTGCATCCACAAACGAGAGCTAGCTGCCATCTCTCGTTTGTTCCACTCCCTCCGTTTCTAAATATAAGCCCTTTTAGATATTTCTATACGGACTACATACATGTCTATATAGTTATATTTTAGAATGTAGATTTACTCATTTTGCTTCGCATGTAGTCCATATTAAAATCTCTAAAAGGTCTTATATTTAGGAGTGAAGGGAGTATCAATAATGTAACTAGTAAAAGGGAAGAAGAAAACCAGTAGACATTTATATGTTGGCAAAAAAAGAGAGGGGAAAAAATAGTTTACGTTGGGTCAGGGCGCGCGCGCGTGAGAAACCTTGAATAATTTGATTTTGTCGTTTTGCTTGTGATCTGAGTGAGTTTGGCTGCCTCCCCAGCCAACGTAAGTCAACATCATTCGACAAAAAAAACATCAGTCAAGTTTTTTTTTTTCTGCAGGGCAACATGAGTCAAAGTCAACAGGAGGAGGGAGGGCCGTCCGTGCTGGCTGCTGGAACCGAACCGAATCGAATCAGTCGACTGGATCAGTCAAGTCAACGTGAGTCAACTGGATCGATCAAGTCAACGTGAGTCACCACACCGTTGTGCTGACGGAACTCTTCCTCGACACTTTGCTGGATCAGAGTCCGGGAATTGTCATCGAGCTGAACGTGTGCTAGAACTCGGAGGTGCCGTAGTTTCGGTGCTTGATCGGTCGGGCCGTGAAGACGTACGACTATATCAACCGCGTTGTCATAACGCTTCCGCTTTCGGTCTACGAGGGTACGAGGGTGCGTACGAATTTTTTTGAAATTACTACGTTCCCCAACAAATACTTGAGACAAGCCACAGTGGTCTCGCCGTTCAGGCTTTCTGTCGAACACTTGGTAGGCGACAATGCTTGGGTGGTTGTGACCTTTGTCAGGATTGGAGACGAACTGGTTTTATCCGTCAGAGCCATGGAATTGACCTTTATGCTCACCTCACACGTAGCAGGAATAGCACTGGTCGAGGATGCCGGCGGCGCTGCTCTAGAAGTGGGTGTGGTCCTTGTTTCACTGTTTTCTTCTCCAGGGCACTCGGTCGAGCACATGGTGGGCGGGATCGACGCCGTCGCTGCGCCCACGGAGGCCGCGACCCAACTGGCCGTGGACGAGGTGGTGCGTGGATGTGTCGCGGTCGCCGCAGTGATGACAACCGAAGGATTCGATGTTGGTGTCGTGGAGCCGCCGACGAGGTGGTCGATGTCGCGCTTGAGGTTGAGGTCAATGCTTGCAGCTGGTGCCATTGGGGGGTTTGCGGTCATAGCCAGGAATCGGGGCGAAGTAGACTCCAGCACCGCCACGATCGGGGCGCGCGTAGATGTTGCCATGTGCGCCGATGGAGCGGAGACTGTGGCTGGCGTGGAGATGTCCGCGACAGTTGCGCCGCTGCCACGCGGGACAGGCGGAAACGCGGTCGACCTTGTCGTCGATGAAGCCGACACCGCTGCTGCAGGGGCACTCCTACGGCCGTCGTCGCCGCGCACCTTCCAGCGGAGGTCGTCGATAGTCCGGTCCAGCTTGGTGTGGAGGTTGGCGAACGCCGTCTTCATGGACTTCTCTCGCCTCGCCTTGGAGGCGGCGAAGCTTCGGTCCAGACCACGAGCGAGCTGGGCCTTCAGAACCTCATACGTCGCCAAACCCTCCGGCGAGAGGGTTGCCAGGAGCTCCGCGCGCCGCCGTGAGTCCATGGAATGGATTGGGAAAATTTTTGGGTGGATTTTTGGAGCAGAATCGAACGGCTCTGATGCCAATTGTGAGGATCAAAGTACTATCCCTCTCAATTCATCAATTACAACCATAAATTACAGAGGATTATTGGGAAGAAGGGGATCAGAGGAAGGAGACGATGAACAGGAACTATCCTAGCGAGAGAGAGAGTCTCGGCCGAAGCCGCCGGTCCATTCCGGTCCAAGCCAAGTTGCTCATGGAGGCCTTCCCCTATATATGTAGTGTGACTCCTTCATGGGCTGGGTAGTGCCCGAGGCCCAGCGAGGCCCAGGTCGCTGACAGATTCACTCCTATATAGTTCATATTTAAATGTCTAAAAGGTCTTATATTTAGAAATGAAGAGAGTATCAATAATGTAACTAGTAAAAAAAAAAAGAAAACCAGTAGACATTTATATGTTGGCAAAAAAAGAGAGAGGGGGGGGGGGGGGGGGGGGATAGTTACGTTGGTTCAGGGCGCGCGCGCGTGACAAACCTTGATTGATTTGATTTTGTCGTTTTGCTTGTTTTCTGAGTGAGTTTGGCTGCCTCCCCAACCAACGTAAGTCAACATCATTCGACAAAAAAAACATCAGTCAAGTTTTTTTCTTCTGCAGGGCAACATGAGTCAAAGTCAACAGGAGGAGGGAGGGCCGTCCGTGCTGGCTGCTGGAACCGAACCGAATCGAATCAGTCGACTGGATCAGTCAAGTCAACGTGAGTCAACTGGATCGATTTGTTAACGAACATAGCAAATTAACACGCCTCTGTAGCGTACGTACGTAAGCTAATTAGCTAGCGAGTTTCTTCCCGAGGCAAACACACGACTCAATCGAGTGCACCATCCCCAGGGACTGCGCCTCGTCCGTACATACTACTACTCTAGTACGTACAGTATATATATCCAATGGAAGGACTCCAACTGGGACCAAAATTCGGCGGCTGCAGCAGAGAACGGACGGGAGTAGCACACTGCCCTCGCGCTCATGATCTCCGAAACAACTCCTGCCTTTTACGTAGTTATTACGTGTTCCCAAAGGTATCGGTTTAAGCAACGGATAAATACAGGTTGTTAGGGATATATATGTACGTACATCTTGTCTTCGCTTGGAAATAAATATATATACCGAAGGAACCCTAGGACGCAGCGCAGGCTACCTCTTCTCTTTTTCAACGATCGCATCTCATCTCATCATCGACGCCCCTGCCTAGCAAAAGAAGGAGGTACCTCCGATGGCCGACGTCGAGAATCCTGCAGGTCCCATTAAGGACGACGACGAGCTGGCGGCGATGGTGGCGGAGCCGAGCGAGTACATCGGGTTCGCGTGCAGGTGCATGCGGCTCTCCGTTGGTATCGCGTTACTCATCATCTCGGCCAGCCTCATGTTCTTCTTCGCGATCAACTATCCTGGGACCAAGCTCTACGTCGTTGTGTCGGTCGTGGGGATCATATGCATATGTGTTGCCTGGGCTTGTATATTCTCTTTGATGCCAGCTGAGACTCCCCCTACATAGGTTCGTCCAATTCTACGTTTATTTTTTTAATGTGATAGTTTGCTGATCTATCCAGTGCCTAGCTAAACTTTGTTTATCCCTAGTGGCTAGTGGAGAAGTTCTTGTTTTAGACAATAATGTTCCAGCTTGTGTTGCTGAATCTGTAATGGGTGATTTAGCTCAGACTGTTTCATAATAAAGCTTGATGCTTGCCCTAAAAAAGTTCTGTGATCGACCACGAACATCTATGTGTGCCCTGTTCCTTAACAGTGTTGAATGCATGTCCTATAATTTTATTATGTGACTTTTTTTAGAACTAACTCTTTTTTTTATTCTGTTGATGCGATATCTTCCGTGTTGGTCGAGTTGATTCGAAATGGGTTTGTTTCAACCCAAATTACTTACTTTTCAAGTCAATATATCGAATAAACATGAGGAACCCCATATATTTTTGGAACTTATTAACAGCAACTTCAACGGTCCCCTGACTCTAGAATAACTGCCGTTTATGGAAAGTTGGCGTAAAAAACCCTCTCCAACAGTCCCGTAAATGGGAAGATAACCTTCCCGTCACTTTTTAATGGGCTGAAGTTTCATCAACCGCCACACTTGTGACGCCGCCCACGCACTCCGCCTCTGCCCGCCGCCATGGCCCTGCTACACGCCGTCACGCCCTTGCCACCGCCCGCCAATGCACCCCTGCCTCCGCCTCACCCGAGCACGCAGCCGCACCCCAGCTGCCCGCGCATGCTGCCGCACCTTTGCCATCGCCTGCCGCCGCCTCACCCGAGCACGCAACCACATCCAACTGCCCGCGCACGCCGCCGCACCTTTGCCATCACCTGCCGTCGCCTCACCCGAGCTCGCAGCCACATCCAGCCGCCGCCACATCCAGCAGCTTCTTCAAGGGTATGTCAAGTTGCTCGTCCGTCCAAATGCACTTCCCTGTTACAGGGTCCAAGGTTCCGCCAGCCCCGAAGAACCAAGTCCGGCAACGGTCTGGCTAGTTCATTGTCTCTGGTTCGATCCCTTTTTCAACCAGATCATTCTCAGCCTTGGCCCACTTAGGCCGGGCTACGAGGTAGCCACCTGACCCCGTGCGATGGTGATGCTTCTTCTTCGCAGCATTTTGCTTGTTTGTCGCCGACATCTTCTTACTCTTTTCCGATGTCTTGTTGGCCACAAATGCGGGCCAGTGATCTCTGATCTTCTCATATCTGCCCTTGAATTCTTGTGTCTCTTTTTTATCGACAAACCTATTCAGCTCTTTCTTCCACCTCCTGAATAGGTCTGCCATCCTCTTAAGAGCAAAAGACTTGATTAATTACGTTGGTTCAGGGCCGCCGCCTCACCCGAGCACGCAGCCACACCCCAGCTGCCCGCGCACGCCGCCGCACCCCTCCATCGCCTGCCTCCGCCTCACCCAAGCACGCAGCCACACCCCAGCCGCCCGCGCACGTCGCCGCACCCCTGCCATTGCCTACCGCAGCCTCACCCAAGCACGCAGCCGCCTCACCCTATCACTATTTTTTTTGTTTAATTAAAAGTAAAACAAAAATGCTTTTAGGGGGGAAAGATTAGGGAAACTGGCAAAAGTTGCTTTCAAAAAACTCCCCTAACTTTTACGGGAAGGCAAAAAAACAACTCTTGTGGGGAGATTTCTAAGGGAACTGTTGGAGTTGCTCTAAGAGCTAACGCTCGCTCCACCACGGGGAAGTCGAACTCGATCATGGAGGAGCCAACTCAGACTCACTCATGGAGAGCTCATACTGGGCCACGGGTAAGTCGGGTTGGGCTCCGCCACAGAGGAACCAACTAGGTCTCGGCATGGAAGACTCGTACTCCGTCACGGAGGCTCAGCCACGAAGAAGCCGTGCTCGCCACGGAAGACTTTGACTCGGCCACGGGGAAGTCAGGTCCGGTCATTGAGAAGCCAACTCGCCTCGTCCGTAGCTAGCTACCGCCTCGTCCGTACATACTATAGTACAGTATATCCAATGGAAGGACTCCATGGCTCAAAAGAATAAAAATGGAAGGACTCCAACTGGGACCAAAATTCGGCGGCTGCAGCAGAGAACGGACGGGAGTAGCACACTGCCCTCGCGCTCATGATCTCCGAAACAACTCCTGCCTTTTCCGTAGTTATTACGTGTTCCCAAAGGTATCGGTTTAAGCAACGGATAAATACAGGTTGTTAGGGATATCACTTCCGCTTCAATAGACCCCCTGTAAACACAAGGACGGCCAAGATTGTCCAATACCCCTTCATAACAAAGGGCAGGATGGGCATATTTTGAAAAAGCTTCCCCCGCCGGCCCGAGCGCCCGCAAAAAAGAACACTACAGGCGAAACAATACGTATATGAATACAGCCTGCCCGCCGGGAAGGAAAAAAAATTAAACCGGCTGACCGCACGCGCCTAGTGACGTGGCAGGCATGCAGACGTGCCCGCCCGCGATCACGGCGGCAGTCCCCGCAGTCAACGCGTCGCGCCGCACCCGTCGCGGCCCCACCCGCCCACGTCCCCCGACCGCACGCCAGCCCCCACCCATCCGCCAATCACGGCGCCCGAGGCGCGCATGCACGTAGGCGGTTGCACGCGCGTGCCGCCTGCCGGACGCCTCCGCTGCCGCCTGCCGCCGCGCCTGCCGGACGCCTCCGCTGCCGCTTGCCGCCGCGCCTGCCGGACGCCACCGCTGCCGCTTGCCGTCGCTGTCGGCTCCTCGCCTGCCGCGCCGCCGCTGCCGCTGTCGCCTGGCCTGCCACCCGACCGGCCCGCCGCCTGGCCTGCCCCCTCCGGACACGCCGTTCGCGGCGCCCGGCGGTCAAACATCGCCTCGCCTGCCGCGCGGTCATTAACGCGCCGGCGTTAATAGCCGCGCTGCCGCCCGCCCGCCTCCTCCCCCGCCCCGCCCCGCCCCGCTATAAAACGGCGACGCCCCGCCGACGCCCGTCCCATCGTGCTGTCGCCTGCCCGCCTCCTCCCCCGCCCCCGCCCACACCCGTCCCACCGACGCCCGTCGCCACCTGCCCGCACCCGATGCCGTTCTTCCGCGGCAGCAGCAGCACCGGCGGCGGCGCCGCCGACGATGACGTCCCCGGCGCATGGCCGACGAGCATCGGTGTGCCGGAGACGCTGGAGCTCCACCGCTACTGCCTCCTTGTTCCACCGGGCTGCCGTCTTCCACGCAACTGGAAGATCGACGCCGACGGCTACGCGACGCCGGGTCCCGGCGCGACGGAGGAGGAGCTCCGCAACCACAGCGGCGGCCGGCACAATATCGAAGGCCGGAAGCGGTTTTGGTGCGGGAAGGACTATTGGGAGGTCATGGCCGCCTTCCGCCTTGCGGCCGCCGGCGAGACCCCCGACCTGACGGGCCGCAGCGGCCGTCTTCGCGCACCGCCTCCACCGCACGATCGCCACAGACATGGTGGCGGCCATGGTGTGCACCCGGCACCGGCGCCCGCGCCGGCCGCCGCTCCCTCGCCGCCGGGGATAGACTTGCCGCCGGAGCAGGTCATCCTCCGCGAGGACGGCGACCCGGATGACACGCCGGGGTACCACGTGGCCGTACGGGCGTCGGAGGCTGCAGCGGCGGCGGCGGAGGCGATGGAGGCCGCCGAGATCACGGCCGCAATCCAGGCGGCCGAGGCGGCGCAGCAGGCGGCGATGGCGGCGCCAGAGTGGCAGCAGGTGCTGCCGGAGTGGCAGTAGGAGTGGGAGCAGGCACCGGCAGAGTGGCAGCAGGCGCCGGCGGAGGAGGAGGATTCCGACGACGATCCGGTGGACTGGGACGACCTCGCCAACCGGTCCAGCAGCGATGATGACGGCGGCGACGGCCCGGCCGTGATTGACCTCGTTGATAGCGACAACGAGTAGTTTTTTTACTGTGTTTTTTATTTAATTTGGTTATGTCGTTGTAAGCCTAAGTAGTAGACTTTATGTATGAACTTGTAATCATCGAGTTCGCTCGACTATGTAAAATATTTTATCTATGTTGAATGAAATTTAAGTGAAATTTCTTTTGTCCTTTTCATTCAAGAGTTTTGATTTGATGATGAATTTGTACACGAAAATAAGGTAAAACATAATAAAATAGTAAGGACGCTAAAGTACGTGATTGCATGCATGTAACAGAACAAAATTTTGCGAGTGTGTGTGCATCCCGAATGTAGTCCTACACGCACGATATGAACGAAATCAGACAGGAAACGCACGTAGCTCAGTGTGTGTCCGGACATCGGTGTAGGGTACTTTAGCCTAGGAAACCCTAGAAAATGCGTCGAGGGTTAAAAATTTGCGAGAATTGGCGTGGGTGCTGTGGATGGTGATGGCAACGTGTGAAAAAAGTGTCGTGACGTTTGACAGAGTAGAAAAAAACCCGTAGTTGGGAACCCCCTCCCCGGCAGACCGAGAAGTAGCTGGTTGCACTGAGGCTACGTGATCGCATGCATGCAATTGCACCAAAGTGTGCGTACAGGTGGGCACGGCCAACGTAGCCCCCCATGCAAGGTTGGAACGAAAACGGACACAAAACGGACGTTGCGTCACGTCCAGGCAGTGTTTTTGCGATTTTCGACCTGGAAAACCTTAGAAAATGCGCCGAGCGCCAGAAAAATACGAAAATTGGCGCGTGTGCTGTGGATGGTGATGACAACGTGTGGAAAAAGTGTCGTGACGTTTGACGGAGTAGAAAAAAAACCGTAGTTGGGAACCCCCTCCCCGGCAGAACGAGAAGTAGCTGGTTGCACTGGAGCTACGTGATCGCATGCATGCAATTGCACCAAAGTGTGCGTACATGTGGGCACGGCCAACGTAGGCCCCCACGCAAGGTTGGAACGAAAACGGACACAAAACGGACGTTGCATCACTTCCGGGCAGTGTTTTTGCGATTTTCGACGTGGAAAACCCTAGAAAATGCGCCGAGCGCCAGAAAAATACGAGAATTGGCGTGTGTGCTGTGGATGGTGATGGCAACATGTGGAAAAAGTGTCGTGACGTTTGACAGAGCAGAAAAAACCGTAGTTGGGAACCCCCTCCCCGGCAGACCGAGAAGTAGCTGGTTGCACTGGGGCTACGTGATCGCATGCATGCAATTGCACTAAAGTGTGCGTACAGGTGGGCACGGCCAACGTAGCCCCCCATGCAAGGTTGGAATGAAAACGGACACAAAACGGACGTTGCGTCACGTCCGGACAGTGTTTTTGCGATTTTCGACCCGGAAAACCCTAGAAAATGCGCCGAGCGCCGGAAAAAATATGAGAATTGGCATGTGTGCTGTGGATGGTGATGACAACATGTGGAAAAAGTGTCGTGCCGTTTGACGGAGTAGAAAAAAACCGTAGTTGGGAACCCCCTCCCCGGCAGACCGAGAAGTAGCTGGTTGCACTGGGGCTACGTGATCGCATGCATGCAATTGCACCAAAGTGTGCGTACATGTGGACACGGCCAACGTAGGCCCCCACGCAAGGTTGGAACGAAAACAGACACAAAACGGACGTTGCATCACTTCCGGGCAGTGTTTTTGCGATTTTCAACGTGGAAAACCCTAGAAAATGCGCCGAGCGCCAGAAAAATACGAGAATTGGCGTGTGTGCTGTGGATGGTGATGGCAACATGTGAAAAAAGTGTCGTGACGTTTGACAGAGCAGAAAAAAACCGTAGTTGGGAACCCCCTCCCCGGCAGACCGAGAAGTAGCTGGTTGCACTGGGGCTACGTGATCGCATGCATGCAATTGCACCAAAGTGTGCGTACATGTGGGCACGGCCAACGTAGGCCCCCACGCAAGGTTGGAACGAAAACGGACACAAAACGGACGTTGCGTCACTTCCGGGCAGTGTTTTTGCGATTTTCGACCTGGAAAACCCTAGAAAATGCGCCGAGCGCCAGAAAAATACGAGAATTGGCGTGTGTGCTGTGGATGGTGATGGCAACGTGTGAAAAAAGTGTCGTGACGTTTGACAGAGTAGAAAAAAACCCGTAGTTGGGAACCCCCTCCCCGGCAGACCGAGAAGTAGGTGATTGCACTGGGGCTACGTGATCGCATGCATGCAATTGCACCAAAGTGGGCGTATAGGTGGGCACGGCCAACGTAGCCCCCCATGCAAGGTTGGAACGAAAACGGACACAAAACGGACGTTGCGTCACGTCCGGGCAGTGTTTTTGCGATTTTCGACCTGGAAAACCCTAGAAAATGCGCCGAGCGCCGGAAAAATACGAAAATTGGCGTGTGTGCTGTGGAAGGTGATGAAAATGTGCGGAAAAAGTGTCGTGACGTTTGACGGAGTAGAAAAAAAACCGTAGTTGGGAACCCCCTCCCCGGCAGAACGAGAAGTAGCTGGTTGCACTGGGGCTACGTGATCGCATGCATGCAATTGCACCAAAGTGGGCGGACATGCGGGCATGGCCTACGTAGGGCCCCACGCAAGGTTGGAACGAAAACGGACACGAAACAAACATTGCGTCACGTCCGGCCAGTGTTTTACGGCATTTTCACGGGGAAAATCCTAGGAAATGCATCGAGCGTCGGAAAAATATGCAAACTGGCGTGGGTGCTGTCGAGGGTGATGCCAACGTGTGGAAAAAGTTTCGTGCCATTTGGCGGAGTCCAAAAAAAATTGTCTATCAATCAATGTATTTTCGATAATGGTTGTTTTAAAAAACAGAAGCAACTAATGATTGGGAAAAAACTAATAAATAGGTTCTTACAAAAAAAACTAATAAATGGGTTCTTACAAAAAACAGACGCAACTAATAAAGCCTGCGTACATGCATATCCATCGGGGGTCAAAGGCCCTCCACGCCTCCACGATGTTGGCCAGTCCACGCCGCCTCCACGCCGCCTGCACGAGCGCCTCTCGCGACACCATCTAGGGCAAACGCAGCCCCCGACGCCACCTCACACCGCCTCCACGATCGCCTCCCCCGACGCCATCTGCGGCCACCGCCGCCCCCGACGCCAAGTCACGCCGACGCCGCCCCAACGCGCGCGACGGCCCTGAGGCCATCTGCCACCAACGCCAAGTCACGCCGACGCCGCCCCAACGCCCGCGACGGCCCTGAGGCCATCTGCCACCGACGCCATCTGCGGCCGACGCCGTCGCCCCCGTTGCCATGATCTAAGTACTGCGTAAATACATACCAAAGATTTTTTCAGAAATCATAGTGTTTTTAAAAAAACTTTAAAATTATTTACAGGTGGAGACCGACGCCATCTGCTACCAACGCCACCGCGCCGTCGTCCCCAGGGCCGGCCCTGATCCCATGGCACGAGGTACTATTCATTTATCATGTTTATCATGTGCCCATATAAAGTAGCTAATATTTTTTTTGCTCCTATTCCTAGCGACGGTGGAGTATGGAGAGATTTTTTGTTCGGTTGAGAAGTGGTGTCTGTTGGTCAACAAACTAAACTCTAGGCAGAAAAAGCGTTTTGCAAGCACTAGTCTTGGAAAAATGCTGATGATACCTTGTGTGCTCATGCGCAAATGTTTGCTCCAGTTCATTATTAAATCGTATTCGTTGGACAGCAAAAGGTTCATCATGCCATCAAAAAATGGTGCGATATCATTGCGCACCGAAGATATGTTTGAAATTTTCGGGCTACAGAACAAGGGCAAAGATGTCATGAAAGCGCTAGGAAAAGGGGGGTTAAAGGAGAAGGTGAAGGTGCCTAGTCGCTTTTTAGATTCCAATACGGGGGAAATGATGATAGACGACCTGATTGAGAACATCGTTGCCAGTGGCACATATGATGATGATTTCCTCCGTAGAATTGTTCTGCTTCTTCTAGGCACGGTTCTTGCACCACAGTCCACGATAGAAGTTCCTAATGCTTATTACAAGTTAGTGCACGATGTGGAGGCCATCAAAGCATATAATTGGAATGCGTTTACGTTACGCGTTTGCGTGGAAGGCATCACAAAGACCTTATCAGATCTTACAAAATTTACTTGGCCGATCGGAAACCTTGCGCTCCTACAGGTAAATCTTATGTTATATTTGTTTCTTTTGAACTATAGTTTGTGAATTTTGTTTGCTAATATACTTCATGTTCATGCAGTACATGTTTTGGGAGAAAGTGCAGCCACTGGATGATGAGGCATTTGATCCATTAGCTAATGAGTATCCATTGATGCTTAATTGGTCAGAAGATGAGGCTAAGAAGCGTGACGCATACGACACGGCATACGGTCGTGGTAATGGGACGGTAAGTTACTATTTATGTGTTACTATTTCGTACTACATGCACTTAAGTTACTATTTATATGTTGAGAAATTTTAATTGATTTTACCTGTTACAGATTGATGACGTGATAAGTGAGAAGTACAGGTAGACATTAATTGCTCAACAAGGAAGAAAGGCGGAGGAAGAATTACAGCAAGAATTAGAGCAGGAAGATCGTGTCCAAAAAAAGAAAGATAATAGAGATGAGGCTTCATCGAGCAGGGATAGTACATTAGATCAGGTGATGAAATGCATCAAAGATATGCAAAAAGAAATTAGACTTCTCCCTCAAAAATGTGCTGAGGTAATATGAGTGATGTGTACTTCAGTTTACATTGGATTATTCATAATTTATGCATGTAGTTAATGCAATTAATGTGTCATTGCAGATAGTAGTGGAGAAGCTGGAGAAGAAAGGTCTTGTCTTCAAGCCAAACAAGGGGTCTGATGATGACATTGAGTATGTGGAGCATAGTGAAGACTGGGTGGGGAAGTATGATCCATCAAAATATTGGCCAGATGTACAATCAACTCCCGCAAAAGAAGATATGGACAACAGGGTGGACGCATCCTTCACCACTGGGAACGGGAATAAATTGGCGCGTGAGAAAGGTGTGCATCACAACACACCTGGTACAGGAGATGAAGGCGACCCCTTCGTTATTGAGGATAATGGTAATTCTCCCAACCCATCTCTTGCGACGGTAGACACGAATGACTTTCCAGCTATTACTTCAACCCCCAAGAATATGAATGAAGTGTCAGACGGGTCTAGCACCGATAAATCTGAGGAATTTAGTATGGATAGTCTGAACACCCGTATTAAAAATGCGAAAGAAAATGACACTAAGGAGAATGATGGGAAGGAGAATGATGAAAAGGAGAATGATGGGAAGGAGAATGATGGGAAACGCAAGAGGAAACGGTCAAAATATTGTCTTTCACCTTTTCTTCAGAACGATGGACGTAAACGTGCAAAGAAAAGTAAGTGCTAGGTAATTTATTCTTGCAACATACTTCTGTCCTTGCATGCACACTTTATTAACTCATTGTTTCTTACTATTTTAGGTCTATTTGGTATAAGAGCTGCTATGATTAGTACTGATTACATTAATGAGGATCACATAGAGGCCGCGAAGGTTTATATCCGGACACTGGCAGAGTCAGAGAAGCTTTGCAGAAAAACTGTTGTGCACATGACGGGAATTGGTGGGGAAACATGTACACCTGATATGCTTGAAGCCATCATTTCAAAAAAGTGGTTGCATGGCGGTGTAAGTATTAGCACTAAGTTATTAAGTTGTACATGTCATTTACATAAATTATCTAATAGGCGTATTGCTGTTATGTTATTTTGTAGGTCATCAATAGTTATTGCAACCATATGCAGACCCATAATCCTCGTGCTGACCGTCACATATTATCATCTTGGGTGTCCCACTGGCTTATTCTTCATGGTGATGGAAAGGTTAACAACTCAAAGAGGCATTTTATGGATCATTTCACAAACCAAACTAAAATGGTGTCTAGAGTTACTGAAGAGTATTTCATCAAAGATAAGGTACTTCAGTTTAGTATGATCATTCGTAGTACATCTGTGTGTACACCAACATGAATAAACTTTGTTGTAGGCATACTTTCCTTTTCATGTGGACGAAAGTCATTGGGTAACAGTTCTTATGCACAACAAGAAAAAAGAGTTTCAAGTTTTAAACTCTACTAGTAAATGCAACAAAAGAGTTCTTGCAAAGATTGCTAATCTGGTAAGCTTACAACGATATATAAAACAATATATAGTTATTCGAAACGTACTTCATATGGCTTTTTCATTTTTATTTCAGAGGACAGAAATAGCTAATGATACAAACGAGGTGAATGCTCTTATTGGAACGAAACATCCTGACGTATCTTCCTGGCCAATAAGGGAGTATGATATGCCATCACAAACAGACGGGTATGTTGCAAATGTTGAATTAGTATGTACTTGTATGATCCATCAATATTGACTTGTGGTTTCTTGCAGAGTCTCTTGTGGTCTTTTCGTGGTGAAATGCGTTCAAAGCTGGTACGGAGATGATTGGACATTTGAGTTCGATCAAGATGAGGTTAATGCTTCAAGGGGACGCATTCTAGCTGAAATACTTTTTTCAGAATGCAACACGAAGGAAGAAGTGAAAGAGAAGATCCTCAAGATCATGGAGAAGAAATGAGTCGGAGGATGGGGTGTTGGCTATTATCTCCACTAAATAAACGTGTCGTTGTCGGTACTTGATACAATTTTCATATTAAGACATCACCTCTATATTGTAATGTGGCATGGTTTAGCATGTTCCGCAACTAAATAAATGTGCCGTGGTCGGTATTTGCTACAATATCTATTTTCAATGTCACTTTTATTTGCATCATTGTCGGTGACACTCTTATTTGCATCATTGTGGGTGATGATATTTTTTTAAATGAGTATATTTGTTCTGCACTTTCGTAATAGTAAAATAATATTTTTTAAAAATATTCAGAAAAAAATGCCCAACCACCGCAGCCGGGCCCATAATGGGGAACAGATCATACCCAAATCAAGCCCAAAGGGGGCGACTCGGGCGGCTGATAGAGCCCACTAATGGGCCCGGCAACGGGGTCCAACGGGGCTGCGGGCAGTGTGATAAGAGAGGAGCTCGGTGGAGGGGGCGGAGGCAGCTATTTAAGCCGCTACTCGCGCCCCCCGGCTTCCGAGGTGGGACTAAAAATAGCGTCCCCGTCGCGCCCCACACTGCACGTGGTCGCCGCAAGGCTCAGGAGGGCTATTGTCTCGGGCCGGCCCAGTTCAGCCCAATGAAAGCACGCCGCCACTCGGCCCCTCCCCCGGCCCACGCACACTCCCCTCCCTCAGTGCACGCGGCCGCCGCAGGGCTCATGAGGCCGTTTTCGGCGCTGTCATCGGCCGGCCCAGTTCGGCCCATAGAGGCACGGCGCCACTCGCCCCCTCCCACGGCCCACGGCCGACGCCCCTCCCCCGCGCGCTGCCTCACGCCAGTTTAGTCCCACCTCGGAAGCGGAGGGGCGCGAGGAGCGACTTAAATAGCTGCCTCCGCCCCTCTTTCGAACTCCTCTCTTATCACACTGCCCGCAGCCCCGTTGGACCCCGTTGCCGGGCCCATTAGTGGGCTCTATCAGCCGCCCGAGTCGACCCTTTCGGGCTTGATTTGGGTGTATGATTTGTTCCCCACTATGGGCCCGGCTGCGGTGGTTGGGCATATTTTTTTTCTGGCAGTACAAATAAACAGAATTTTGAAACAGTAGGCATATTTTTTTTCTGGCAGTACAAATAAACAGAATTTTGAAATAGTATAAATAAACAGAATTTCGGAACTTCATATAGAAACAGTACAAATCATCACGTAACAGTACAAATCAAGTTTTCTGGCACACATGTGCAAATAAAAATAGCATAGGTTATTCAGACATAACAGTACAAATCATCACGTAACAGTACAAATCAAGTTTTCTGGCACACACGTGCGAATAAAAATAGCGTTATTCAGACATTACTCGTGCGATCACTTTTATTCTTCCTACAAACCAAGTTGCGTCTCTACACCCAGTTCCTGAACAAAACATAAAGAAATGGATGAGCAAATATAGTTGGTAAAATCAAAGTAGCAACATAACAAAAATAAAAAGGTTGCAACTCACTTCTCGTTCTTACTGCATGTAGCCTTGTTATGACCTGGGAGACCACACAGACTGCACAAAGGACCACTTTTCTTCTCTGTAAAATCTTTTGGCCTATCATTCTTTGTAACGTCGGGGCCCCCCTTCGATCGCCCCTTCTTAGGTGCACCCTTCGTCGAAACTTTCTGAGGATCACCAATACCAGGCTCAACTTGTTGCGCCTGACTTGCCTCCTTCTTCAGCATAGCATACCTTCTACTTCCTACAAGTTCCTCCTCTGAAATCTTTTTCTGCACTATTATGTTGTCCAGACATTTCATCAACTCGTCCTACAAGAAGGGATCATTTGCTGCAACATGAGAAGCTTCTGCGGTTTTAATGGTTATTGCACTATACCGTTCTCTCTCCAATGGCCCTGACCAACCCCATCCAAACATATCACTCTTCCGCTGCACAGGCAACCCATCTCTCGCATGTTTGGACAACCGATGCATGACACAACACTTTGGTATTTCAGTTAAGTTCAGATGATGGAGAACAAACAGAATGTGTTTGCATGGCAGCCCTTTCCGAACCATCCTAAGACAACTGCATGTAATAGTTTGTTCTGAGTTACCTGGTTCATAAACAACATTGTACGTGAACTTGTGGTTATCCTTCCATGTCACCATGAATGTTTGACGCCCAATTCCCACGAGCGTCTCAAATATCTCCAGCTGACCCATCTTATGCAAATCATCTTGCAGGATGTAGAAATTAGCAGGTGTGAATACTTTGGCGGCATGCTCCTCAAGGGCCTTATATTCAGTAACCGACGGTGGTTCCTTCTGGAATGCCTCGCAGTCATCGTATGCCTCGTTCTCACGCAGGCGAACTATATAGTTCTCATAATGCACCACCAAATCAACAATTGTCATACCGTAGTCCAGGTGAAGGTGAAGGCAGGAGTTGAGGCTTTCACTCCTCTGGTTACTTCGCATACCAAGGAAAAAACCATCGGAAAGATATGAAGCTGCCCAAAGTCTCCTCTTCCTGTACATCCTGTCAAGCCACTCTTCGGTTCTATCCGTCTTCCACTTATCATAGAAAGCTTTCCATCTCTGCTCAAAGTTCGCTTGAGAGGTGGCATAGTACAGGAGCGATCTGAACTCATCCAGTGACTTGTAATGTAGGTGCCTTTGCATATTTTTCTCGATATGCCAGGAGCAAAGACGATGGAAAACATCTGAAAGGACAGTCCGAATAGCCCGGATCATTGCAGCGTCACCGTCTGTGATTATTGACTTTGGCTTCACCTGACAGTTTGCCTTCATAAATGTCTACAGCAGCCACACGTATGTCCCTTCCGTCTCGTCAGCAATGATGGCACAACCAAACACTGTGGTGCAACGGTGGTTGTTAACTCCGACAAAGGGGACGAACGGCATACCGTATCTGTTCATCTTGTACGTGCTATCAAACACGACCACATCTCCGTAGTCCTGATAGTCCCTCCGCGACTGTGCATCGCACCAGAACATACTCTTCAATCGCCCTTCCTTGTCACGCACATACTCAAAAAAAACTCAGGGTCCTTCTCCTTCCTGCTCCTCATAATGCCAACTGCCGTCTCTGCATCTCCCTTTGCAATGAGCTTCGTTTTTTCTCTGCAACAAAGATTGTAAATGTCCCTCCTGATAAGCCCGCACTTATCGTACGAACCGTATCTGCTGATGAAGTTGTCCTTATAATATGCTTTCTTATCCCGGCCGCTTCCATCGCCAATATCTCCGCCCTCTGGCCATCTCCAATCCGTCTGTGTGACCACAAAAAACAAACCTCGTCGGGCCGAGCCATCGCGTGGTTGTGATCATCCACGAATGATGCGACGAACCAAACGCCACGTTCTCTGTCCAGCTTCACCACCATATGTGCACCGCAGTCGCAACGAGTCTCCGGTCTAAGCCTGCGCTTGCGGCCCTCCATGGTTATGAACTTGCTCTGCCTTCTCCCTGCCCTGGAGCAAAGAAACCGCCGGTACCGTATCATTCCCGAAGCACCTCGTTTCACCTTTTGTTTCCTGATACTAAACCCGTGCTCTCTGGCGTGATTGTTGTAGAATATGTATGCATCCCCTTGCGACCGAAAGGTCATAGCCATAACCTTCCAATGTGTCTCAAGCATCTTCTGCTCCCTTTGAGCCTCCTCAATATCAATCTCTCCCTCATCGTGATCAAGTACAAGACCATCTGACTCCTCCTACAACATTCATTTGAAAATATATATGTCAATTACTATCATTTAAATCATACTATTGATCGACGTACAACATCTAACAACTAACCTGGCTCAAGTTATCTGCAAATGATTCCTGCCAACTATGTTGCACATTGTCAACATCCACATCTTCCTGTAAATTTGTACACAAAGATATATAGTTAGCCATGCCATACTTTGCAAATTCAAAAATAAAAACAAAATATACGCCACTTACGTTCTCGCTATTTGCGCCATGTTCATTATTATCAAAATCCTCCGGAGGTAAGATATCATATGACGAGACGGAATCGTTGTCGCTGCTGTCATCATCTTCGTTCAAATTATCGTTATCGGTCTTAGTCACCTTATCAGTACCATTCTCGTCCCTCCCGAATGCGGATTCTTCGTCCATGTCAACACGCCAAACTCATAGAACTGCAAACCATTTGAAGTGTTGATTACAACAAGGACAAAAACTCATGTTGGTTTGCAAAAAAATAGAAAGACGTGTAATCCATGAACCCAGCAGCTACCATGAATTTTTTCTTAAAGCAATGGTTCAAACAACACTTTTTTGTCTTGTGTGAAACAAATAGTTGAGGTTGCCCATCGGTGTGTGCATATTGTGTGATGTCGTCATGACATAAATAAGCGTTCCTTAAATTAAGTCTGGCCTCCATTTACATTCTAGATTCATCACTTAACTAGCCCTAACTTATATCCATCATGCTCGCTAGGTTTAGATGACAAACCTTGCCCCGCGGTGTAGGCGTCGCCGGCGTTCGACGACGGCAGCTGTCCCCACCTTGAATCTAGCAGCCGGCGACGTGCACGACGAGCCACCGGCCGGATGTTTGGCAGGATCCGCTACGGGGGGTGGGGAGAGTGGTGCGGAGGCGGCGTGGCACGTCGGGCCCTTCACGTACGGGGGGTGGATGATGACGGTGAGATGCGGCGACGCACGCCGTTGGGACGGCGACGGCGGTGTCTGACGGGGTCGGACGGCGGCGTCGGACGGGGTGGGAGGGCGGTGATCCGCGGGGCCGGCGATCGGATGTGGCGGGTGAGTACACGAGGTGGGCGGGCGAGTAGACAGGGTGCTTGGACGCACGCCGTTGGGACGGCCACGGCGGCGTCGGACGGGCTCGGACGGCGGCGTCGGACGGGGTCGGAGGGCGGCGATCCGCGGCGGCGGCGATCGTATGGGGCGGCCGAGTAGACGGGATGGACGGGCGAGTAGATGGGGTGGGCGGGTAGATCGTGCGGGCAGTTTTTTTGTTTTTTTTGCATGCGCACGGTCTACGTACGCCAGTTACATCCGTATAATACGAGGTGGGCATACCTTTCTTTCGTATGACCAATCTGCCCTTCTACGTTTTGTTGGGGGGGTCTACCGAAGCAAGCCCCTTATTTATTTTGTTGATGTGATGTCTTCTGCTTTGGTCGATTCCATCACGTTGCATGTACTGTATCCACCTTTTTTTGCGAAAGATGTACCGTACGCCGTGGTACATAGATGTCAATTTTCTAAGGCGGTTGCTAGGAATCAACCGCATCCGCCTAGCCACCCCTCCGATCTGGTACCGTGGTCATTTGATCCTCGTCTGAGGCAGCTTCCTTCCTCCCCTAGTCACGCACCCAGCGCTCCCAAGCATAGACAACAACATGACGCCCGGCCACTGCACGACGACGAATGACGCCTTGCAGCAGGACGCCCTGTCGCTGCACCGGCCCGACAAACTTGCAGCAGCACGACACCTCGACGAGCGCAGCGATGACACCGGCCACTGTTCGTTTCATCAGTTGCTACGCAGCAGGATTGATTAGGGCAAAACAAGCCAGAGGGTGACGCTGGCCACCCCCATTGTTGCCGGTGTGCCTCCATAGGTGCTACTTTCCAGCTTTGCCGCCGTTGCATTAAAACATGTGTCGCCGGTGAGATCTTTGAGTTGAAGTACCGTGCTCGTTGCTTTGCGGTGCCCACCGGCGACGGCATCCTGCGGTTGCAGCGCGGGCTATCGAGTGATGCTGCGTTGCAGCATCTGCAGTCATTGGCGAGATCTTCAGGTTGCAACCCTGCGGTCACCACCACGAATGATGCTGCATTGTAGCTCCAGTGGCGCGGGATCCGGCTCGAAGCAGCACGCGTGTTGCATTGCAGCTTCGGCGACCTTCCAGCATGACCTTCTGCTTGATCTTGCTTGACCTTTGAGGCTTTCCTTCACTTATGTTGCGATCTCCTTGGCGAATGAGTCTAACATGTCCATTTGGACACGGTAGTGATCTAGCGTGTAGAGGGAGGAAGGATCATGATACTTGCTTCAGCTTCACCATCGGAACCATCAACTGGTTGACTGCTATCCATGTTGCAGAACAGGGGAGAAATGGTGCACTGTGAAGGAGTGAGGAAAAGAGAAGGCGTAGGCCTGCATACGCATGTATATATAGCACAATTGAAACGATTCATGTGTAAATTAGAATCTGAAACGATTGAGCTTCACTCAATGATAAAAAAAGGTAACTGCGGGAGACACCAAACCTTGAAACCTTCTTCTATGTGTTGGAAATTGAGATTTGCTTTGTGATGTGTTGCTCTATTACGTGATGTAGAATGAAAATTAGAACCCATGCAATGGAAAACTTCATCTATTTGTATGACCAGTGTGCCAAACTTGCTGGACAGCAAGTATATATGCCATTTTCTCAATTATAGGTGCTTATAATTGTCCCAAATTTGAATAGTAGACTACTATGAATATACTTGTTTTTCAGTAATTTTTCAGATTTTTCTGGGCAATTTAAATTTTTGCCCAAAGTATGAACAAATCTGGACAATTTCTTTTGTGGCTAGTGCTAATGCTCAGAAAAATATGCCTTCATCATCTAGTGGTACTGTTGGTATATCTGAAAACCCTAGCTCAATTTTACCTATTTCATCGGCACCACCTATGCAACAACAATATAATATGCCGTTGAATTTTTACCCTACTCAAACCAACCAGCTTGTGGCTCCACCTACATACTCTAATCCTATTATGAGTGTGCCCAATTCGGCATCAACCATAGGCGCAAGCATGTTTGGTCTTCCGCCGAATTATGGTTCGGCGTCCATCCCACAAGTTGCACCAATAGCTAGTACTCAGGTTGCTCCTATGTCATTGCCACAAACATCTTCATCTACCTCGGATCCAATTTTAGCTAAATTAAGGGAGGATTTGCATAAGATGTTTCTAGAAACTTTCGGAAACGAGCCGAAAGTAAAGAGTCGTGTGTACCAAAAGCCTTATCCTGAACACTTCGATGCAATTTCCTACCCTCAAGGTTATAAGTTTCCTGATTTTGTTAAATTTAGTGGTGAGGGTACGAAAACAACTTGGGAGCATGTTAGTCAGTATCTAGCACAATTGGGTGAAGCAAGTTCCATAGAAGAATTGAAAGTGCGTTTATTTCCATTATCTTTAACTGGTACCGCATTTTCATGGTTTGCTGCTTTACCACATGGCTCAATTCTCTTATGGTCGCAATTAGAGCAAAAGTTTCATGATCACTTTTATAGCGGCGATAATGAGCTAAAGTTGTCACATCTTACATCGGTTAGGCAGAAACATGATGAATCGGTCACCGATTATGTCAAGAGGTTTAGAGATATAAAAAACCGATGTTATAGCTTAGTGATAACTGAGAGAGTGTGCCCAATTCGGCGTCAACGCCGAATCACTTTGTCACACCACCCATAGGCGCAAGCATGTTTGGTCTTCCGCCGAATTATGGTTCGGCGTCCATCCCACAAGTTGCACCAATAGCTAGTACTCAGGTTGCTCCTATGTCATTGCCACAAACATCTTCATCTACCTCGGATCCAATTTTAGCTAAATTAAGGGAGGATTTGCATAAGATGTTTCTAGAAACTTTTGGAAACGAGCCGAAAGTAAAGAGTCGTGTATACCAAAAGCCTTATCCTGAACACTTCGATGCAATTTCCTACCCTCAAGGTTATAAGTTTCCTGATTTTGTTAAATTTAGTGGTGAGGGTACGAAAACAACTTGGGAGCATGTTAGTCAGTATCTAGCACAATTGGGTGAAGCAAGTTCCATAGAAGAATTGAAAGTGCGTTTATTTCCATTATCTTTAACTGGTACCGCATTTTCATGGTTTGCTGCTTTACCACATGGCTCAATTCTCTTATGGTCGCAATTAGAGCAAAAGTTTCATGATCACTTTTATAGCGGCAATAATGAGCTAAAGTTGTCAATCTTACATTGGTTAGGCAGAAACATGATGAATCGGTCACCGATTATGTCAAGAGGTTTAGAGATATAAAAAACCGATGTTATAGCTTAGTGATAACTGAGAGAGACTTGGCAGATCTTGTTCTTAATGGTTTGAAAACTCACATTAAAGAGATGCTAGAAAGTTATGAGTTTTCGAGCATTAATCAAGTCTTACAAAAAGCTTTGGCCCAAGAGAGTCGAAGTAAAGAGGTCCATAGGTCTGCAACCGATCGTCCTAGAATGCATATGGTTGAACACAATGATGATAATTCGGATGATCAGGTTGATGTCTATACTACTGAATTTGTTTGGTCCTCAAAGGCCAAACCCTATATGTGCAATGCTCTTAAGCCGATTCGCAAGAATCGTGATGAGGAGATGAGGTTTACTTTTGATTTATCAAAGTGTGATAAAAATATTTGATGCTCTCTTGCAAGATAAGATGATTAGAATATCACACACCATACCGCCGTTTGAGGAGCTGAAACGGCGTGCTTATTGCAAGTACCATAATTCATTTTCTCATGCTACTAACGATTGGAATGTTTTTCGACGATAGATACAATCGGCCATTAATGACGGACGATTGAATTTTGCTGAGATGCAAGTTGATAAGCAGCCCTTCCTCATAAACACCATAGACTTGGAAGGGAAGAAAATGTTAATTCGGCCTAACATAGCCGAATCCGCTAATAAAGATAATGTTGTTATTGGTGAACCCAGGAATAGCAAGGAGGGCGACAAGGTCTTGGGAAGAAAGATTGTGCTTGAGAAGCAACCCGATGGCAAGGAAGTGTTGAAGATCACTATAAAAAATGCTACACTCGGGGGCAACCACAAGTACAAGAGGATGCTCATGTTAAATTGATCAAGCCCAAGAATTCAGAAGTTGGCAAGTGGAAAAAGAATGAAACTAAGAACAAGAGAATCAAGCCAACTTTTGATATGTTGCTATCTAAATATGCAAGTCAAGCGGCCGGTTCTAGCTCTAATCGGCCATCACATTCAAAGCGTTCAAGATTGCCTCCGGAGCAAGAGTTTCGACGATATGCAAGGCCATATGGGTCATGGGCACCGACACCATGGATGTCACAACCCTTCTATGCGCCATATTACATGAGAGGCTTCAGTGGAGGATGGGGGTAGCCCCCAATGGCTCCTTATGCTTTACATATGGGTGGACTGTTGGAAATATGCCCTAGAGGCAATAATAAAATTGATTATTATTATATTTCCTTGTTCATGATAATCGTTTATTATCCATGCTAGAATTGTATTGATAGGAAACTCAGATACATGTGTGGATACATAGACAACACCATGTCCCTAGTAAGCCACTAGTTGACTAGCTCGTTGATCAATAGATGGTTACGGTTTCCTGACCATGGACATTGGATGTCGTTGATAACGGGATCACATCATTATGAGAATGATGTGATGGACAAGACCCAATCCTAAGCATAGCACTAGATCGTGTAGTTCGTATGCTAAAGCTTTTCTAATGTCAAGTATCATTTCCTTAGACCACGAGATTGTGCAACTCCCGGATACTGTAGGAGTGCTTTGGGTGTGCCAAATGTCACAACATAACTGGGTGGCCATAAAGGTACACTACAGGTATCTCCGAAAGTGTCTGTTGGGTTGGCACGAATCGAGACTGGGATTTGTCACTCCGTGTAAACGGAGAGGTATCTCTGGGCCCACTCGGTAGGACATCATCATAATGTGCACAATGTGATCAAGGAGTTGATCACGGGATGATGTGTTACGGAACGAGTAAAGAGACTTGCCGGTAACGAGATTGAACAAGGTATCTGTGACGCCCGGATAATTAAGCTGCAGTGATTCCCCGCTAATGATGCCACGTCACCACGGTTACTGTGATAAACTCTCGATAGATCAGAACCGAAACAAATTCAAAATTTAAATAAAAGAAAACAATAAAAGTTTTCAAAAAAAAAAAATTAAAACAAAAATGTTCGGTGGTTGCCAAATATTACAAAGATAATTATGGTGTAAGGTTCACAATTTTATAAAATGCCTAAGTGTTTATAAATAAATAAAAACAGAAAAGAAAATAAATAAAAGGAAAACATAAAACAATACAAAAAAAAGGAAGAGAAACCCCCCCCCCCCCCTGGCCAAACTGGGCCAAGCCCACCTGGCCCAGCCGGCCAGCCCCTGGCCCGGCCCACCCCCTCACTCCCATAACCCCCCCGGTCGGCGGAAACCCTAGCCGACCCCCATTCCCCCCGATCCCCTTCTCCTCCCTCCCCCGCCGATCTGGATCGGGATCCGCCCGATCCCGTCGCCCCCGACGCCGGCGCCCCACCCCACCGGCGCTCGTCCTCCTCCCCTCCTCCCCGACCGGCCGCGCAGGACGCCCGAACCCCCCTCCCTCGTCGCCTCGGGACCGTCCCCGACTCCCACCTCGCCGGATCCGCATCGCCGGACGGCCGCCGCCTCGACCTCCTCCCCGCCGGACGCCCCCGACCGCCCCGAGCCCGCTTCCGAGACCCCACGCGTCCCCCCCGTGAGCTCTTCCCTCCCCTGCTTCGCTCTGTAGCCGTAGGGGTCGACCCCCGCGCTCGGTCGCCATGGCCGGAGCTCGCTCCGGCGCCGCGCTCGTTGCGCTCCGGCTCGCGCCGGCTCGCCGCGCCCCACGTACCCCCCTCCCCTCGCGCCTCCTCCGCTCGGTCGAGGCCCCCCCTCCTCTTCCCCCTCGTTCCCCTCCGTACCCGAGCGCCCCCGTCACGGATCTCGTCGCCGGCGCCCTTCCAGTGACCAAATGGTCACGGGGCCGAGCCCCTTGTGCTCAGCGCGTCGCGCAGCCCCCTGGCCTTCCCGTTAGCCCCGTAGCGCGATCCCGACGCGGTCCCGAATCCCACCGCCGCCTCCGCCGCTCGCCGGCGTCGTTTCCGGCCAAGTCCGGCCGTGCCTCTGCCACCGTTGGACGCGGCATCCCCTCCACGTTCGAACGCACCCGCCCGCGGCCATTTTTGCGGCCGGACGGCGAATCCCGGCGAGGTCCGGCGCCCCTCCGCCGCGGGAATGCTCCCCGGAGCTCCCCAACGCCGGCCGCCGACGTGGCCGACCTGGGGCCACCCCTGGGTCACTGACCCGTGGGCCCTAGGGGCCCGGCCGGCCTGTTGACCCGGTCAGCCTTGCTGACTGGACCGGCCATGCCACTGACCGCAGGCCCCCCCCAGAATGTTAAAAATAAAAATAAATGATAATTAAAATATTAATTAATTAATTAAGTAAATACTTAATTTAATTAATCCTGATTAATTAACCTAATGGCTAATTAACCTAATTAACTATTGTTAATTAACTAACAGAGTATGACGAACGGGACCCACCTGTCAGGTTGACCAAGTCAACCCTGTTGACTGCTGACGTCAGCATGACATCATGCTGACGTCATAAATTCATTTTTCGAATTAAATAATTAATTAATTAAATTCCAGAAATTAGTAAAATCTTTAGAAAATCATATCTTTTAATCCGTAACTCGGATTAAAATATTCTCAACATGAAAGTTGCTCAGAACGACGAGACGAATTCGGATACGCAGTCCGTTCGTCCGCCACGCATCCCTAACCTATCAAACTCGCAACTTTCCCCCTCCGGTTCACCGGTCCGAAAACGCGAAACACCGGGGATACTTTCCCGGATGTTATCCCCCTTCACCGGTATCACCTACTACCGCGTTAGGGCACCTCTAACGCCGTAACTTGTCATGTCATGCATCACTATGCATATGCTTGCATTATATTTATTGTTTCTTCCCCCTCTTCTCTCTCTAGACACCGAGACCGACGCCGCTGCTACCCCGTACGACTACGGTGTTGACGACCCCTCTCTCCTGCCAGAGCAACCAGGCAAGCCCCCCCTTTGATCACCAGATATCGCCTACTCTTCTCTATACTGCTTGCATTAGAGTAGTGTAGCATGTTACTGCTTCCCGTTAATCCCATACTGATGCATAGCCTGTCCTTGCTACTACTGTTGTTACCTTTACCTGCAATCCTAATGCTTAGTATAGGATGCTAGTTTATCATCAGTGGCCCTACATCCTTGTCCGTCTGCCATGCTATTCTATCGGGCCGTGATCACTCGGGAGTTGATCACGGGTATATACTATCTACTTTATACATGATACATGTGGTGACTAAAGACGGGTCGGCTTGAGGAGCACCCGCGAGTGGATCTTTGAGGCGGAGCGACAGGGCAGGTTCCGACCACCTAGGAGAGAGGTGGGCCTGGCCCTGGTCGGCGTTCGCGGATACTTAACATGCTTAACGAGATCTGGGTATTTGATCTGAGTTTGGCCATTTGGTCTATACGCACTAACCATCTACGCGGGAGTAGTTATGGGTATCCCGGCGTCGTGGTATCAGCCGAAGCCTTCTTGACGTCAGCGACGGAGCGGCGCGCGCTGGATTGGACTGGAACGCCACTAGGCTAGGTCTGCTTCCGGCCGCCCACGCAACGTGCAGGTGTGCTAAGGGCGATGGGCCCAGACCCCTGTGCGCTTAGGTTTAGACCGGCGTGCTGACCTCTCTGTTGTGCCTAGGTGGGGCTGCGACGTGTTGATCTTCCGAGGCCGGGCATGACCCAGGAAAGTGTGTCCGGCCAAATGGGATCGAGCGTGTTGGGGTATGTGGTGCACCCCTGCAGGGAAGTTAATCTATTCGAATAGCCGTGATCTTCGGTAACAGGACGACTTGGAGTTGTACCTTGACCTTATGACAACTAGAACCAGATACTTAATAAAACACACCCTTCCAAGTGCCAGATACAACCGGTGGTCGCTCTCTCTCAGGGATACGAGGAGGGGATCGCCGGGTAGGATTATTGCTATGCGATGATACTTGGAGGACTTCAGTCTACTTCCTTCTACATGCTGCAAGACGGAGGTTGCCAGAAGCGTAGTCTTCGAAAGGATTAGTTATCCCCCTCTTATTCTGGCACTCTGCAGTTCAGTCCACATATGATACCTTTACTCCATTTGATACCCATGCATATGTAGTGTAGCTCCTTGCTTGCGAGTACTTTGAATGAGTACTCACGGTTGCTTTCTCCCCTTTTTTTCCCCTATCCCTTCTTCCTGGTTGTCGCAACCAGATGTTGGAGCCCAGGAGCCAGACGCCACCGTCGACGACGACTCCTACTACACCGGAGGTGCCTACTACTACGTGATGCCCGCTGACGACGACCAGGAGTAGTTAGGAGGATCCCAGGCAGGAGGCCTGCGCCTCTTTCGATCTGTATCCCAGTTTGTGCTAGCCTTCTTAAGGAAAATTTGTTTAACTTATGTCTGTACTCAGATATTGTTGCTTCCGCTGACTCATCTATGATCGAGCTCTTGTATTCAAGCCCTCGAGGCCCCTGGCTTATAATATGATGCTTGTATGACTTTTTATTTGTAGAGTTGTGTTGTGATATCTTCCCGTGAGTCCCTGATCTTGATCATACACGTTTGCGTGCATGATTAGTGTACGATTAAATCAGGGGCGTCACAAGTTGGTATCAGAGCCGACTGCCTGTAGGAACTCCCCTTCCACACTCCTTGGCCGAAGTCGAGTCTAGACAGTGTAAAAACTTTTACTAACTTGGCTGTGTGCCTTACGGGCCCACGTCGCCATCGGGTGGTACTAGGATCTTTTACTCCTCGACCTTTACTCTGGGACTCTGAACTCTCTTCTACTCGGGTTAAACGAATTTACTAACTCTGACACGAGGATCCCGTTACGACATTCACCCCAAAGTTGGATAAGCCCTAGTTATTCTTTAGGAATGTATTTGAACATTATCCACATTGTCATTTGACTCCAGTGAAAACATCTGTGTTTTCAGATGGAACCCACGAGGCAGGTCGTGCGCCACACGACGACCATTGGTGCCTCAGGATCACCTGCTGTGTTGGCTGAGATGATGACCTATCTGGGTTATCGCTGGCACCCTGAGTACACCGTCTATGAGGAGTACCAGGACTTCAACCAGGAGCAGTACCGTGCCATCGTCCACCTCTACTCTCGAGAGTATGACTCCACTACCGTGCTGCACACTGCTCATGGTGTTGGAGTGACTATCGATATGGCGGTCCACGATGCTGCTTATGCTGCTCTGACACGTCTTCGTGGAGAGTATCAGGAGTTGGACACCTTCCCCTTCAGGCACGTTGCTATCGCATCCGATGTTGGTGCGGAGGGTTACTACACTGCTGCCTACTCCACTGTCACCCGAGAGCCATTCTACCATCAGAACCTGGTTCTGCATGCTGATGGGCTGGATAGAGCTAACCGAGCTCTTCGCCACGAGTTGTACGCCACTCGTCAGCACCTCTACCGTGCTCTGACACTGTTGCACCCCTCTGTCCGATCTGGTGATTTATCGCGCTCTGCGATCTACCCTGCCCGGACCGTGATGCCCCAGGGCGTCGGCTGGCCAGATGTGGGAGGCTACTCTCCCGCACTTGGTCCTCTCCTGCCACCTGCGCAACGGGTTCCGCACCAGAGTATCCGTGGACCCCAGGCTACTCGCGTGGAGGTCTTCCCTTCGCGTCACTACCAGCTGTCGGGCTACACCTACCTCCACAGTACCGCATGGGACTGACGTAGACTTGCCTATTAGTGTTAGATGCATTCGCCGCGAGCCTGTGTGCCGCCTATGATGTCTTAGTCTATGTACTGGACACTGTGTAACGAACTCTATGCATGATCTCTTTTGTAAGATATGCCGACTACTATGTGGTATCTATCGTGCTGCTTTCGTTGTGCATGTTTCATCATGAATGATTCTTGTTTTTACAATTCCTCAATGCTGAACTACCCCTGTTAAATATTAGCAGGATGGTTAGACCAGGTGGTCGTGGTCGTGGTGGCAACGCCCCACCACCGCCTGAGTACATGGCTGGTATGATCCAACAGCTTGAGATGAATCGCCAGTTCATGGAGAATATGATGGCTCAGTTTCCTCGCCCCAATATGAACCAGCAGCCAACCCCAGTGACTCTGCAGGATTTCATGCGCCTGAACCCAACTGTGTACCGCAGCTCAACTCAGCCTCTGGATGCTGATGACTGGCTCCGTGACATCACCTATGAGATGGAGTCTGCTGATGTAGCCCCTGCCAGCTATGTCACCTTTGCTTCCTTCTTCCTGAAAGGACCTGCAGCTCAATGGTGGGACAGCCACAGGCGTACACTGCCAGCTGGAACAATCATCACCTGGCCAGACTTCCAAGCTGCCTTCCGTGCTCGCTTCATTCCTCAGGGAGTCATGGACCAGAAGAAGCGTGAGTTCCGCAACCTCACCCAAGGCAACAAAACTGTGGAAGCTTATCAGCGGGAGTTTCTTGACTTGTCCCGCTATGCTGAAGAGGACATTGCAACTGATGCACGCAGACAGGAGAAGTTCCGGGATGGCCTTCAAGCTGACATCAAACTCGCTGATTTTGCTGATTTTGCTGATTTTGCTGATTTCGCCACTCTGGTGAACAAAGCCATCAATGTCGAAACTGGTCTGCAGGAATACCAGAGCTTTCACAGGCGCAACCGTGACACGGGCTCATCTTCGGGCCCGTCCTCGCAGAAGCGCAAGATATGGATTCCCAATAGCTTGTACCAACCGGATGCACCTACCCCAAGGCAGACCTATGCTGCACCTCGTCTGCCTACTCCTCCGTCTAGGCGGCCAAGACTCCCAGCTCCACCACCACAAGCTCCTGTTCGCACTCCCAATAATGGATTGTGCTTCAGGTGTGGACAACTAGGGCATCGTGCTAGGGAATGCAACCAGAACCCGAATCAACTGGCCCTTCCAGCAACTGGCCGTGGAAGCAACCAGCCCCGCAGCAACAATGCCAAGTCTTATGGTCGTGTTCATGCCAACCACGTTGATCTGAGCGAAGCTCAAGACCAGCCTGCTACTGTGATGGGTACCCTCCTCGTAAATTCAGTACCAGCATCCGTTTTATTTGATACAGGTGCATCGCATTCATTCATGTCAGAAGGTTTTGCATGCTTGCACGACATTAAATGTGAGAACATGGATGCTTCACTATTAGTACACACCCCTGCGGGCCAATGTCGAACCTCCATGATTTGCAACGACGTCCCTGTAGAAATCGAAGGGCTGGAATTCCTTGTCTCTCCCATCGTACTGAAGTCCTGTAGCATTGATCTCATTCTGGGAATGAATTGGTTAAAAGCGCATACTGCTTCTATAGTTTGCGCCACTAAGGTCGTCCATTTGCTACACCCTTCTGATGAAATAATAGCTTATCAAGCTCATCTAGTTCAGAACGCCGAGGCACGACTTTATGCCTTGAACGCGTTGAACGCTGCACCACTCGAGGGCATTGAAAACGTTTCCGTCGTTCGTGAATTCCAAGATGTATTCCCAGAAGAACTTCCAGGGATTCCCCCTGCTAGAGCTGTCGAATTCATCATCGACTTGAAACCCGGCACTACCCCTATAGCTAAACGACCCTACAAGATGCCGCCGCATGAACTCCTTGAGCTTAAGGAGGAAATCGACAAATCTCTTGTCAAAGGTTTCATTCGCCCAAGTTGCTCTCCTTGGGGAGCACCTTCTCTCTTTGTTAGGAAGAAGGATGGGACAAACCGATTGGTCCAAGACTACCGTCCTATAAACCAAGCTACCATTCAGAATAAATACCCTCTTCCTCGGATCAATGATCTTTATGATCAACTGGCTGGTTCATCAGTGTTCTCCAAACTCGACTTGAGGTTGGGTTACCACCAGATCCGTGTTCATGAAGAGGACATCCCAAAAACCGCCTTCGTGACTCGGTATGGATCATACGAGTACACCGTCATGTCATTCGGCTTAACGAATGCTCCCGCCACCTTCTCTCGTCTGATGAATTATATATTCATGGATTACCTCGACAAGTTCGTCGTGGTTTATCTGGACGATATCCTTGTATTTTCCAAGAACGAGGAAGAACATGCTGGACATCTGCGTCTTGTGCTAGAGAAGCTTCGAGAACATCAACTGTATGCTAAGTATTCCAAGTGTGAATTCTGGCTCCCCGAAGTAACCTATCTTGGGCATGTCATCTCCAAGGATGGTATTGCCGTCAACCCTGAACGAGTTCAAGCTATTCTCGATTGGACTCCTCCGAAGAACGTCAAGCAAGTCCGAAGTTTCCTCGGTCTCGCCAGCTACTGCCGTCGATTCGTCGAGAACTTCTCCAAGATTGCCAGGCCCCTGACTAATCTGTTGCATAAGGGTGTCAAGTTTGACTGGACAGACAAGTGTCAGGAAAGTTTCCAGGCGCTCAAAGACAAGTTGACTTCTGCCCCCGTGCTTGCACCACCTGATACTAAGAAGGACTTCGTCATTTACTGCGACGCTTCCCGCCAAGGATTAGGCTGTGTCCTAATGCAGGAGCGCAGAGTGATTGCTTATGCCTCTCGTCAATTGCGCCCTCACGAAGAAAACTACCCGGTTCACGACCTCGAGCTTGCTGCTGTCATTCATGCACTGAAGCAGTGGCGACATTACCTTCTCGGTAATCGTTGCGAGATCTTCACCGACCATCAAAGTCTGAAGTATCTGTTTACTCAGCCAGATTTGAACCTACGCCAGCAGAGATGGATGGAGACTGTTGCAGACTTTGACGTGGATATATCATATACCCCCGGCAAGGCTAATGTGATGGCTGATGCCTTGAGCCGCAAGTCTTACTGCAACCACCTCCAGGTTCATAAAGTTCAGCCCTCGCTTACCGAAGAATTTAGAAGGCTGAACCTCCATATTGTTCCCCCGGGATCACTCGCTCCCCCTCCCGAAGGTTTCCCCAAACAGAACCTCCATGTTGTTTCCAAGGGTTCTCTCAATACCCTGGTTGCGAAACCAGATCTTGTGGACACCATCAAATGGATACAGAAGTGTGACGATGAAGTCCTCAAGATTAAGCGCGACCTCAAAAGGGGAAAGCCCTCATTCTTCACGATCGCCGACGATGGCGCCTTGTATTTCAAAGGCCGCTTAGTGGTACCATGTTCGAAGAAAAACCTGGATAAGACTAAAAGGGTTATGCAAGAAGCCCATGATACGCCTCTGTCCATCCATCCTGGTAGTACAAAGATGTACCAGGATATTCGTCAAAGATTCTGGTGGTCTAATATGAAGCAGGACATTGCTCGTTATGTTGCTGAGTGTGACATTTGTCGCCGAATCAAAGCAGAGCATCAAAGGCCTGCTGGAACTCTGCAACCTATCTCTATTCCTGAATGGAAATGGGACCATGTTGAGATGGACTTCGTCACTGGATTTCCCAAATCGCAGAAAGGTAATGATGCTATTCTTGTCGTCATTGACCGGCTTTGAAAAGTTGCCCATTTCCTGGCGGTCAAAGAGACAATCACTGCTAGTCAGCTTGCTACTCTCTACATGGCTAGAATTGTTTCACTTCACGGTATCCCACTGGTTATCAGTTCAGACCGTGGCAGCTTATTCACTTCAAGGTTTTGGGCGAGTTTCCAAGAAGCTATGGGGACTCATCTGTCGTTCAGTACTGCGTTCCATCCTCAATCGCAAGGGCAAGTTGAACGTGTCAACCAAGTTCTCGAAGACATGCTTCGAGCTTGTGTAATCTCATTCGGCAAGAAATGGGAGGAATCTCTTCCATATGCCGAGTTCTCTTATAATAATAGCTATCAAGCTAGTCTGAAGATGTCCCCCTTCGAAGTGCTATATGGACGAAAGTGTCGAACCCCTCTGAACTGGTCAGAAACTGGGGAACGCCCATTCTTCGGTCCGGATATTATCCAATAGGCCGAAGAACAAGTTCGCATTATTCGCGAGAATCTCAAGACTGCTCAGTCACGTCAGAAAAGTCAGTATGACCGTCATCACCAAGACATGGTCTATCAACCTGGCGAAAAGGCTTATCTTCGAGTTACCCCAATGAAGGGTGCTCACCGCTTCGGGATCAAGGGCAAGCTAGCTCCTCGCTATATCGGTCCCTTCACTATTCTCGAAAGGCGTGGAAAGGTGGCATATCAACTGGAGCTTCCGCCGAACCTTTCTCAGGTTCACGATGTGTTCCATGTGTCACAACTCCGCCGTTGCTTCAAGGATCCAATCCGAGCGGTGGATCATGAAGTGCTCAAATTGCAACAGGACCTCTCTTATAAAGAGCATCCGGTCCGCATTCTCGATCAAGCTGAACGCCGCACACGTCAGAAGGCGATCAAGTTCCTCAAAGTCCAGTGGTCGAATCACTCTGAAGACGAAGCCACCTGGGAACGCGAGGATCGTCTGCGTGATGAATACCCCGCACTCTTTCCTTCTACCTCCTAAATCTCGGGACGAGATTTCTTGTAGTGGAGGAGAATTGTGACGCCCGGATAATTAAGCTGCAGTGATTCCCCGCTAATGATGCCACGTCACCACGGTTACTGTGATAAACTCTCGATAGATCAGAACCGAAACAAATTCAAAATTTAAATAAAAGAAAACAATAAAAGTTTTCAAAAAAAAAAATTAAAACAAAAATGTTCGGTGGTTGCAAAATATTACAAAGATAATTATGGTGTAAGGTTCACAATTTTATAAAATGCCTAAGTGTTTATAAATAAATAAAAACAGAAAAGAAAATAAATAAAAGGAAAACAGAAAACAATACAAAAAAAGGAAGAGAACCCCCCCCCCCCCCCCCTGGCCAAACTGGGCCAAGCCCACCTGGCCCAGCCGGCCAGCCCCTGGCCCGGCCCACCCCCTCACTCCCATAACCCCCCCGGTCGGCGGAAACCCTAGCCGACCCCCATTCCCCCCGATCCCCTTCTCCTCCCTCCCCCGCCGATCTGGATCGGGATCCGCCCGATCCCGTCGCCCCCGACGCCGGCGCCCCACCCCACCGGCGCTCGTCCTCCTCCCCTCCTCCCCGACCGGCCGCGCAGGACGCCCGAACCCCCCCCCCCCTCGTCGCCTCGGGACCGTCCCCGACTCCCACCTCGCCGGATCCGCATCGCCGGACGGCTGCCGCCTCAACCTCCTCCCCGCCGGACGCCCCCGACCGCCTCGAGCCCGCTTCCGAGACCCCACGCGTCCCCCCCGTGAGCTCTTCCCTCCCCTGCTTCGCTCTGTAGCCGTAGGGGTCGACCCCCGCGCTCGGTCGCCATGGCCGGAGCTCGCTCCGGCGCCGCGCTCGTCGCGCTCCGGCTCGCGCCGGCTCGCCGCGCCCCACGTACCCCCCTCCCCTCGCGCCTCCTCCGCTCGGTCGAGGCCCCCCCTCCTCTTCCCCCTCGTTCCCCTCTGTACCCGAGCGCCCCCGTCGCGGATCTCGTCGCCGGCGCCCTTCCAGTGACCAAATGGTCACGGGGCCGAGCCCCTTGTGCTCAGCGCGTCGCGCAGCCCCCTGGCCTTCCCGTTAGCCCCGTAGCGCGATCCCGACGTGGTCCCGAATCCCACCGCCGCCTCCGCCGCTCGCCGGCGTCGTTTCCGACCAAGTCCGACCGTGCCTCTGCCACCGTTGGACGCGGCATCCCCTCCACGTTCGAACGCACCCGCCCGCGGCCATTTTTGCCGCCGGACGGCGAATCCCGGCGAGGTCCGGCGCCCCTCCGCCGCGGGAACGCTCCCCGGAGCTCCCCAACGCCGGCCGCCGACGTGGCCGACCTGGGGCCACCCCTGGGTCACTGACCCGTGGGCCCTAGGGGCCCGGCCGGCCTGTTGACCCGGTCAGCCTTGCTGACTGGACCAGCCATGCCACTGACCGCAGGCCCCCCCCGCAGAATGTTAAAAATAAAAATAAATGATAATTAAAATATTAATTAATTAATTAAGTAAATACTTAATTTAATTAATCCTGATTAATTAACCTAATGGCTAATTAACCAAATTAACTATTGTTAATTAACTAACAGAGTATGACGAACGGGACCCACCTGTCAGGTTGACCAAGTCAACCCTGTTGACTGCTGACGTCAGCATGACATCATGCTGACGTCATAAATTCATTTTTCGAATTAAATAATTAATTAATTAAATTCCAGAAATTAATAAAATCTTTAGAAAATCATATCTTTTAATCCGTAACTCGGATTAAAATATTCTCAACATGAAAGTTGCTCAGAACGATGAGACGAATTCGGATACGCAGTCCGTTCGTCCGCCACGCATCCCTAACCTATCAAACTCGCAAATTTCCCCCTCCGGTTCACCGGTCCGAAAACGCGAAACACCGGGGATACTTTCCCGGATGTTATCCCCCTTCACCGGTATCACCTACTACCGCGTTAGGGCACCTCTAACGCCGTAACTTGTCATGTCATGCATCACTACGCATATGCTTGCATTATATTTATTGTTTCTTCCCCCTCTTCTCTCTCTAGACACCGAGACCGACGCCGCTGCTACCCCGTACGACTACGGTGTTGACGACCCCTCTCTCCTGCCAGAGCAACCAGGCAAGCCCCCCCTTTGATCACCAGATATCGCCTACTCTTCTCTATACTGCTTGCATTAGAGTAGTGTAGCATGTTACTGCTTCCCGTTAATCCCATACTGATGCATAGCCTGTCCTTGCTACTACTGTTGTTACCTTTACCTGCAATCCTAATGCTTAGTATAGGATGCTAGTTTATCATCAGTGGCCCTACATCCTTGTCCGTCTGCCATGCTATTCTATCGGGCCGTGATCACTCGGGAGTTGATCACGGGTATATACTATCTACTTTATACATGATACATGTGGTGACTAAAGACGGGTCGGCTTGAGGAGCACCCGCGAGTGGATCTTTGAGGCGGAGCGACAGGGCAGGTTCCGACCACCTAGGAGAGAGGTGGGCCTGGCCCTGGTCGGCGTTCGCGGATACTTAACATGCTTAACGAGATCTGGGTATTTGATCTGAGTTTGGCCATTTGGTCTATACGCACTAACCATCTACGCGGGAGTAGTTATGGGTATCTCGGCGTCGTGGTATCAGCCGAAGCCTTCTTGACGTCAGCGACGGAGCGGCGCGCGCTGGATTGGACTGGAACGCCACTAGGCTAGGTCTGCTTCCGGCCGCCCACGCAACGTGCAGGTGTGCTAAGGGCGATGGGCCCAGACCCCTGTGCGCTTAGGTTTAGACCGGCGTGCTGACCTCTCTGTTGTGCCTAGGTGGGGCTGCGACGTGTTGATCTTCCGAGGCCGGGCATGACCCAGGAAAGTGTGTCCGGCCAAATGGGATCGAGCGTGTTGGGGTATGTGGTGCACCCCTGCAGGGAAGTTAATCTATTCGAATAGCCGTGATCTTCGGTAACAGGACGACTTGGAGTTGTACCTTGACCTTATGACAACTAGAACCGGATACTTAATAAAACACACCCTTCCAAGTGCCAGATACAACCGGTGGTCGCTCTCTCTCAGGGATACGAGGAGGGGATCGCCGGGTAGGATTATTGCTATGCGATGATACTTGGAGGACTTCAGTCTACTTCCTTCTACATGCTGCAAGACGGAGGTTGCCAGAAGCGTAGTCTTCGAAAGGATTAGTTATCCCCCTCTTATTCTGGCACTCTGCAGTTCAGTCCACATATGATACCTTTACTCCATTTGATACCCATGCATATGTAGTGTAGCTCCTTGCTTGCGAGTACTTTGGATGAGTACTCATGGTTGCTTTCTCCCCTTTTTTTCCCCTATCCCTTCTTCCTGGTTGTCGCAACCAGATGTTGGAGCCCAGGAGCCAGATGCCACCGTCGACGACGACTCCTACTACACCGGAGGTGCCTACTACTACGTGATGCCCGCTGACGACGACCAGGAGTAGTTAGGAGGATCCCAGGCAGGAGGCCTGCGCCTCTTTCGATCTGTATCCCAGTTTGTGCTAGCCTTCTTAAGGCAAATTTGTTTAACTTATGTCTGTACTCAGATATTGTTGCTTCCGCTGACTCGTCTATGATCGAGCTCTTGTATTCGAGCCCTCGAGGCCCCTGGCTTGTAATATGATGCTTGTATGACTTTTTATTTGTAGAGTTGTGTTGTGATATCTTCCCGTGAGTCCCTGATCTTGATCGTACACGTTTTCATGCATGATTAGTGTACGATTAAATCGGGGGCGTCACAGTATCGGGATACCGACGATCGAATCTCGGGCAAGTATCGTACCGATAGACAAAGGGAATTGTATACGGGATTGATTAAGTCCTTGACATCGTGGTTCATCCGATGAGATCATCGTGGAACATGTGGGAGCCAACATGGGTATCCAGATCCCGCTGTTGGTTATTGACCAGAGAGTCATCTCGGTCATGTCTGCATGTCTCCCGAACCCGTAGGGTCTACACACTTAAGGTTCGGTGACGCTAGGGTTATAGAGATATTAGTATGCGGTAACCCGAAAGTTGTTCGGAGTCCCGGATGAGATCCTGGACGTCACGAGGAGTTCCGAAATGGTCCGGAGGTAAAGAATTATATATAGGAAGTGCTATTTCGGGCATCGGGACAAGTTTCGGGGTCACCGGTATTGTACCGGGACCACCGGAAGGGTCCCGGGGGTCCACCGGGTGGGGCCACCTGCCCCGGGGGGCCACATGGGCTGTAGGGGGTGCGCCTTGGCCTATATGGGCCAAGGGCACCAGCCCCAAGAGGCCCATGCGCCAAGAATCAAGGGAGAGGAAGAGTCCTAAAGGGGGAAGGCACCTCCGAGGTGCCTTGGGGAGGGGGAACTCCTCCCCTGGCCGCACCCTTCCTTGGAGGAAGGGCCAAGGCTGCGCCTCCCTCTCTCCCTTGGCCCTATATATAGTGGGGGGAAGGGAGGGCAGCCCAACCTGAGCCCTGGCGCCTCCCTGTCCCTCCCATGACACATCTCCCTCCTCCCGCAGCGCTTGGCGAAGCCCTGTTGGAATGATATGTGATGAATGATATGTGATGTATGAGATTGATCATGTTCTTGTAATAGGAATCACGACTTGCATGTCGATGAGTATGACAACTGGCAGGAGCCATAGGAGTTGTCTTAATTTATTTATGACCTGTGTGTCAACATAAACGTCATGTAATTACTTTACTTTATTGCTAACCGTTAGCTGTAGAAGTAGAATTAATAGTTGGCGAGACAACTTCATGAAGACACGATGATGGAGATCATGATGATGGAGATCATGGTGTCATGCCGGTGACGATGATGATCATGGAGCCCCGAAGATGGAGATCAAGAGGAGCAAAGTGATGATGGCCATATCATGTCACTATTTGATTGCATGTGATGTTTATCATGTTTATGCATCTTGTTTACTTAGAACGACGGTAGTAAATAAGATGATCCCTCATAATAATTTCAAGAAAGTGTTCCCCCTAACTGTGCACCGTTGCGACAGTTTGTTGTTTCGAAGCACCACGGGATGATCGGGTGTTAGATTCTAACGTTCACATACAACGGGTGTAAGACAGATTTACACACGCGAAACACTTAGGTTGACTTGACGAGCCTAGCATGTGTACAGACATGGCCTCGGAACACAGAAGACCGAAAGGTCGAGCATGAGTCGTATGGTAGATACGATCAACATGAAGATGTTCACCGATGTTGACTAGTCCGTCTCACGTGATGATCGGACACGGCCTAGTTGACTCGGATCATGTAATCACTTAGATGACTAGAGGGATGTCTATCTGAGTGGGAGTTCATAAGATGAACTTAATTATCCTGAACATAGTCAAAAGATCTTTGCAAATTATGTCGTAGCTCGCGCTTCAGTTCTACTGTTTAGATATGTTCCTAGAGAAAATTTAGTTGAAAGTTGATAGTAGCAATTATGCGGACTAGGTCCGTAAACCGAGGATTGTCCTCATTGCTTCATAGAAGGCTTATGTCCTTAATGCACCGCTCAGTGTGCTGAACCTCGAACGTCGTCTGTGGATGTTGCGAACATCTGACATACACGTTTTGATAACTACGTGATAGTTCAGTTAAACGGTTTAGAGTTGAGGCACCGAAGACGGTTTTTGAAACGTCGCGAAACATATGAGATGTTTCGAAGGCTGAAATTGGAATTTCAGGCTCGTGCCCACGTCAAGAGGTATAAGACCTCCGACGATTTTCTTAGCCTGCAAACTAAGGGAGAAAAGCTCAATTGTTGAGCTTGTGCTCAGATTGTCTGAGTACATCAATCATTTGAATCGAGTGGGAGTTGATCTTCGAGATGAGACAGTGATGTTTCTCCAAAGTCATTGCCACCAAGCTGCTAGAGCTTCATGATGAACTATAATATATCAGGGACATATATGATGATCCTTGAGATATTCGCGATGTTTGACACCAAAGTAGAAATCAAGAAGGAGCATCAATTGTTGATGGTTGGTGAAACCACTAGTTTCAAGAAGGGCAAGGGCAAGAAGGGATACTTCATGAAACGGCAATTCAGCTGCTGCTCTGGTGAAGAAACCCAAGGTTGAACCCAAACCCAAGACTAAGTGCTTCTGTAATAAGGGGAACAGCCACTGGAGCAGAATTACCCTAGATACTTGGTAGATTAGAAGGCTGGCAAGGTCGATAGAAGTATATTGGATATACATTGTGTTGATGTGTACTTTACTAGTACTCCTAGTAGCACCAGGGTATTAGATACCGGTTCGGTTGCTATGTGTTAGTAACTCGAAATAAAAGCTACGGAATAAACGGAGACTAGCTAAAGGTGAGCTGACGATATGTGTTGGAAGTGTTTCCAATGTTGATACGATCAAGCATCACACGCTCCCTCTACCATCGAGATTGGTGTTAAACCTAAATAATGGTTATTTGGTGTTTGCGTTGAGCATAGACATGATTGGATTATGCCTATCGCAATACGGTTATTCATTTAAGGAGAATAATCGTTACTCTGTTTATTTGAATAATACCTTCAATGGTCTTACGCCTAAAATGAATGGTTTATTGAATCTCGATCGTAGTGATACACATGTTCATGCCAAAAGATATAAGATAGTAATGATAGTACCACCTACTTGTGGCACTGCCACGTAAGTCATATCGGTATAAAACGCATGAAGAAGCTCCATGTTGATGGATCTTTGGGCTCACTCGTTTTTGAAAAGTTTGAGACATGCGAACCATGTCTATTGGTGTATATGCATGAAGAAACACCATGCAAATGGACCGTTTGAACTCACTTGATCTTGAATCACTTGAGACATGCAAATCATACCACATGGGCAAGATGACTGAAATCCTCGGTTTCGGTAAAATGGAACTAGAAAGCAACTTGTTGGAAGTAATACATTTTGATGTGTGCAGTCCAATGAGTGCTGAGGCATGTAGTGGATATCGTTATGTTCTTACTTCACAGATGATTTGAGTAGATGTTGAGTATATTTACTCGATGAATCACGAGTCTGAATTATTGAAAGGTTCAAGTAATTTTAGAGTGAGGTTGAACATCGTCGTGACAAGAGGATAAAATGTCTATGATATGATCGTAGAGATGAATATCTGAATTACGAGTTTGGCACAGAATTAAGACATTGTGGAAATTGTTTCACAACCAATACAGCTAGGAACACCATGGTGTGATGGCGTGTCCATACATCATAACTGCACCCTATTGGATATGATGCATACCATGATGTCTCTTATCGAATTACCACGATAGTTTATGGGTTAGGCATTAGAGACAACCACATTCACTTTAAATAGGGCACCACGTAATTCCGATGAGATGACACCGTATGAACTATGGTTTAGATAAACCTAAGCTGTCATTTCTTAAAAGGTTGGGGCTGCGACGCTTATGTGAAAAAGTTTCAGGCTGATGAGCTCGAACCCAAAGCGGATAAATGCATCTTCATAGGACAACCAAAACAGTTGGGTATACCTCCTGTCTCAGATCCGAAAGCAATAAGGGATTGTTTCGAGAATCGGGTCCTTTCTCGAGAAAAAGTTTCTCTCAAAAGAATTGAGTGGGAGGATGGTGGAGACTTGATGAGGTTATTGAACCGTCTCTTCAACTAGTGTGTGGCAGGGCACAGGAAGTTGTTCCTGTGGCACCTACACCAATTGAAGTGGAAGCTTATGATAGTGATCATGAAACTTCAGATCAAGTCACTGCCAAACCTCGTGGGATGACAAGGATGCGTACTACCTCAGAGTGGTACGTAATCCTGTCTTGGAAGTCATGTTGCTAGACAACAATGAACCTACGAGCTATGGAGAAGCGATGGTGGGCCCGGATTCCGATAAATGGCTCGAGGCCATAAAATCCGAGAGAGGATCCATGTATGAAAACAAAGTGTAGACTTTGGAAGAACTACTTGATGGTCGTGAGGCTGTTGAGTACAGATGGATTTAAAAGGAAGACGGACAATGATGGTAAATGTCACCATTAAGAAAGCTCGACTTGTCGTTAAGAAGTTTCCCGACAAGTTCAAGGAGTTGACTACGGTGAGACTTTCTCACTCGTAGCGATGCTAAGAGTCTGTTGGAATTATATTAGCAATTACTGCATCATTTATGAAATCTTGTAGATAGGATATCAAAACATTGTTTCCTCGACGATTTTTGAGGAAAGGTTGTATGTGATACAACCGGAAGGTTTTGTCAATCCTGAAATATGCTAATAAGTATGCAAAGCTCCAGCAATCCTTCTGAGGACTGGAGTAAGCATCTCGGAGTTGGAATGTATGCTTTGATAAGATGATCAAAGATTTTGGGTGTATACAAAGTTTATGAGAAACTTGTATTTCCAAAGAAGTGAGTGGGAGCACTATAGAATTTCTGATGAGTATATGTTGTTGACATATTGTTGATCAGAAATGACGTAGAATTTCTGGAAAGCATATAGGGTTATTTGGAAAGTGTTTTTCAATGGAAAGCCTGGATTAAGCTACTTGAAACTTGAGCATCAAGATCTATAAGGATAGGTCAAAACGCTTAATATTACTTTCAAATGAGCACATACCTTGACATGATCTTGAAGGTGTTCAAGATGGATCAGTCAAAGAAGGAGTTCTTGCCTGAGTTGTAAGGTATGAAGTTAAGACTTAAAGCTCGACCACGGCAAAATAGAGAGAAAGGACGAAGGTCGTCCCCTATGCTTAAGACGTAGGCTCTACAGTATGCTATGCTGTGTACCGCACCTGAAGTGTGCCTTGCCATGAGTCAGTCAAGGGGTATAAGAGTGATCCAAGAATGGATCACAGGACAGCGGTCAAAGTTATCCTTACTAACTAGTGGACTAAGGAATTTTTCTCGATTATGGAGGTGGTAAAAGAGTTCGTCGTAAAGGGTTACGTCGATGCAAGCTTAACACCTATCCGGATAGCTCTGAGTAGAGATACCGGATACGTATAATGGAGCAACAATTTAGAATAGCTCCAAGTAGAACAGTTATTTGGAATGGCTCCAAATGTAGCGTAGTAGTTGCATCTACAAGATGACATAGGAATTAGCGAAGTACATACGGATCTGAATGTTGCAGACTAGTTTACTAAAACCTCTCTCACAAGCAACATGATCAAACCTAGAACTCATTGAGTGTTAATCACATAGTGATGTGAACTAGACTACTGACTCTAGTAAACTCTTGGGTGTTAGTCACATGGCGATGTGACCTGTGAGTGTTAATCACATGGCGATGTGAACTGGATTATTGACTCTAGTGCAAGTGGGAGACTGTTGGAAATATGCCCTAGAGGAAATAATAAAATTGATTATTATTATATGTCCTTGTTCATGATAATCGTTTATTATCCATGCTAGAATTGTATTGATAGGAAACTCAGATACATGTGTGGATACATAGACAACACCATGTCCCTAGTAAGCCTCTAGTTGACTAGCTCGTTGATCAATAGATGGTTACGGTTTCCTGACCATGGACATTGGATGTCGTTGATAACGGGATCACATCATTAGGAGAATGATGTGATGGACAAGACCCAATCCTAAGCATAGCACTAGATCGTGTAGTTCGTATGCTAAAGCTTTTCTAATGTCAAGTATCATTTCCTTAGACCATGAGATTGTGCAACTCCCGGATACCGTAGGAGTGCTTTGGGTGTGCCAAATGTCACAACGTAACTGGGTGGCTATAAAGGTACACTACAGGTATCTCCGAAAGTGTCTGTTGGGTTGGCACGAATCGAGACTGGGATTTGTCACTCCGTGTAAACGGAGAGGTATCTCTGGGCCCACTCGGTAGGACATCATCATAATGTGCACAATGTGATCAAGGAGTTGATCACGGGATGATGTGTTACGGAACGAGTAAAGAGACTTGCCGGTAACGAGATTGAACAAGGTATCGGGATACCGACGATCGAATCTCGGGCAAGTATCGTAATGATAGACAAAGGGAATTGTATACGGGATTGATTAAGTCCTTGACATCGTGGTTCATCCGATGAGATCATCGTGGAACATGTGCCAACATGGGTATCCAGATCCCGCTGTTGGTTATTGACCGGAGAGTCATCTCGGTCATGTCTGCATGTCTCCCGAACCCGTAGGGTCTACACACTTAAGGTTCGGTGACGCTAGGGTTATAGAGATATTAGTATGCGGTAACCCGAAAGTTGTTCGGAGTCCCGGATGAGATCCCGGACGTCACGAGGAGTTCCGGAATGGTCCGGAGGTAAATAATTATATATAGGAAGTGCTATTTCGGGCATCGGGACAAGTTTCAGGGTCACCGGTATTGTACCGGGACCACTGGAAGAGTCCCGGGGGTCCACCGGGTGGGGCCACCTGCCCCAGGGGGCCACATGGTTGTAGGGGGTGCGCCTTGGCCTATATGGGCCAAGGGAACCAGCCCCAAGAGGCCCATGCGCCAAGAATCAAGGGAGAGGAAGAGTCCTAAAGGGGGAAGGCACCTCCGAGGTGCCTTGGGGAGGGGGAACTCCTCCCCTGGCCGCACCCTTCCTTGGAGGAAGGGCCAAGGCTGTGCCTCCCCCTCTCCCTTGGCCCTATATATAGTGGGGGGAAGGGAGGGCAGCCCAACCTGAGCCCTGGCGCCTCCCTCTCCCTCCCCATGACACATCTCCCTCCTCCCGCAGCGCTTGGCGAAGCCCTGTTGGAATCCCACTACGTCCACCACCACGCCGTCGTGCTGTTGGATCTCCATCAACCTCTCCTCCCCCCTTGCTGGATCAAGAAGGAGGAGACGTCGCTGCTCCGTACGTGTGTTGAACGCGGAGGTGCCGTCCGTTCGGCGCTAGGATCATCGGTGATTTGGATCACGATGAGTACGACTCCATCAACCCCGTTCTCTTGAACGCTTCCGCGCGCGATCTACAAGGGTATGTAGATCCACTCCTCCCTCGTTGCTAGATGACTCCATAGATTGATCTTGGTGACACGTAGGAAAATTTTGAATTATTGGTACGTTCCCCAACATGGGCAGCACCTAGAAGGCCTGCTCGCGAGAGGCTTTATTATCCCACACAAGGCCGTTTGAGCTATGGTGCTAATCGGCCAACAAAAATTTCTCCAAGTAGGGCCAATAAAAAAGTGTGGCGTGTTAAGTCATCTAATGCAGAAATTTCAAAATGCGACAAGCAAAAGGAGATCAAAAAGCCGATTGTTGGGAATCTGGCTACTTCTAATGGTGATATTGTTATTGTTCAGCAGGGTTCCATGGTTAGTGATCATGAGGCAAGCACAAGCAAGGCCAAACCAAGGGATCCCAAATATACTCAACCTAAGTGGTGTCCTCCCGGTTTAACCAAGACCATGAAAAGGAGATTACAACGCATGAGGAACCACGAGAAGGTAGAGCACAAAGAGGAGAGGCAAAGGGACGAATTGTTAAGTGAAATTCGGCCCATGGCACTCACAAAACAAGTGTGGAGGCCTAAACAAAAAGAAAACACAGATGCTTCTACATTAGCTACAGCAACACATTCACCACCAAAAGAGGATGATGCAACCCCTATTACATCGTCCACACCACCTGAAACATCCCCTTCAGTTGAGGAATCTTTGAGCCCAATATTCACATTGGGGGATGAAGATGAGATGGTGGATTATGAATCTACGCCGGTTCGGGAAGGTATGGATATTAATATGGTATATTACTTACCTGCCGAGTTTCGTGCTATAGGTAAAGAAGGGGAGGTAGCCCAGCTGGATTTTGGTCCTAAGAATGCTATCTTCGAGAAGCCAAAAGAACAGGTGAAACACTTGAAGCCATTGTACCTCAAAGGTCATATTAACGGATCGCCGGTTGCTAGGATGCTCGTTGATGGTGGTGCTGTGGTAAATCTTATGCCCTACTCGGTCTTCAGGAAGTTGGGGTTAGACGATAATGCATTGATGAAGACCAATATGGTACTTAATGGATTTGAGGGAAAAGAAAAAACAGAGTCCAAAGGTGTGATGTGCATGGAACTCACCGTGGGAAGTAAAACTTTGGCCACCACATTCTTCATCGCCGAGGTGCAAGGTAACTATAATGTTATATTAGGCGCGATTGGGTTCATGCTAACCAATGTGTGCCATCTACCATCCATCAATTCTTAATACAATGGGTCGATGATGAGGTAGAAGTCATTCATGCGGATAATTCGGCTTGTGTTGCTTTGGCCGATGCATCGGTGGATTGGAATCATCCCAATGTTACTTGCTTAACAGGGCGTGACCTCTCGGGATTTGATTTCCTTAGTGCTACGAGGAACGGATTCATTCCCATCTCTTTAAAGCCGATTGGGGATAATCGGTTCCAAGGTATGATGTAAGCAAGAAGTTAAAATCAACGGCCGATATAAAAATATCGCCCTAAGAATACACATGGCCGATATAGAAATTATCGCCTGAAGCACATAAAATGGCCGATGGAGTGTTGACATCGTCCTTAGAACAAACATGGTACAAGTTATTTTTCGGCACGCTAGCTTTGCCGAAAAACAGGGGGGCATGTGTTGACACCAGAATTTGGCACGGTCAAGAACTTAATTAATACGGCCTCAAATGGAGAAGTGATCTAAATAAAAAAGTTTTGTATTATCGATATGAACATTTTTTAAGTTTGGGCCATCGCCATCCGATCTCATCTCGCAGGCCGAAGTTGTGTTCGAAATACTAAGATTTTGTATTCAGAACACTATTCGGCTCATTACGCCCTCAAGACCGCCTCTTTTGAAAAAATGATCTATACGGATTGTCTTCGTCTCGTCGAAACGATTGATTTTGATATAATAATCGTTCCAATCTGAGTTCGTATGCAAAAGTTAGAGCTATCGGAGTGCAGCCCTGTCATGAGGCATGATGTGGCACGCCCCACCAGACCTATGTCTGATGGGTAGCGCGAGGGAACGGGTGTTTTGCGTAACAGTCCGTTTTGAGTGAGCGATTTGGCCTTCAAGACGACCTCTGATCAAAATATGTTCAACACAAAAGTTTTTCATCTCGTCGACACGGTCAAGAATGCTTTTGGACTCGTTTCCATCTGAGGTCGTTTGCTGCCTCAAACATGACCCGCAAGGTGCAGCCAGGTTGTAAACCGAACCGTTTTGGAAAGTTTGACTCCGAGTTGGACCCAAACTAGGGTTTTGGACGTGAATCCAAGCCTTTTCCTTGCACGGGAAGTCCAGCCGCCTCTTATATACCTAAGGGGTGACGGCCGATTGAACAACAACACACAATCGCAAAACACATCTACTTTTTACCCTAGTTTTACATCCCTCCCTTGTTCTTTCTCTCTCATTCTTCGTTCGTTCTTCGTGTTGAAGGACAGCGATCCTCGAGGCTCTAGGGGCGGGCGAACCGACCTAGGGCAGCCCATAGCCGCCGCACGTCCAGACGGGGTCCCTCCCGGGCGCGTGGGGTTTCGGGTCCTGAAAAGCACCCGCCGGATTGCTTGCGTACCGCGCTTCCGGACGGGTCTCCTTCGACGTGAGCTGCGGTGCATCACCCTCGGCGTTGGAGGTACACGGTGACGTGTTCGTGTGCGAACAGGCCAATCGAGGGACCACAAAAAACGTATGTGTTGGATAGCAAAACACATCCGGACCGCACGGTCTGGATGGTTTCCTAGGAGATGCACCGACCATTTTGGCTGGGGCATAGCAAAAGCAAATGATCCGTTGACCCGTTGTTGTTTTCTTTTAATTTTCATCGGGAGGGGGAGTGGGTTGCCCACCTGAATCTTCTATTCAAAGAGCCAAAGGCCAGAGAGAGTTTTACAGCAGAACCAACAGAGCATACAAGGTTTGTAAACAACTGACACCACCTAGGAGCCCTGACCAAGCTACTCAAGAGGACACACACAAACATATGAGGTAGACCAGGGATTAGTTAGAGAATACAGTCACCCAGCAGGCGGCAGGCGCAGCAAGTACAGGTGGAAGGTGCACCTTCCACACCACCGCGTCCTCTCGGCACACACACTGAAGAGAGGCAGGTCACCACATTGTTCTGGTTCTTCCATAGATTCCATTAACAAAGGAGAGTGTTAACATTGTCACGTTACAAGTCTCACCGTAGCCTTGTACCGCAAGATATTGGAGTAGTTAGGAAGATCTTTTTATCTTTATCTCTTGATGTAATCTTCCCTTATCTCTCCATGTATCTCTCAACCATACGTGTATGCCTCATGCGAGATCATGCCTCGCCAATATCAATATATACATGCGGGCTCCTGTGTATAGGAGTTGAGACGCTTCGATCTATTATCTCACATGGTATACAGAGCTACCCTCTTCCCCTTCGTCTAGCCATCCCTCGCATCCCCTCCTTCCACCTTCAAACCCGACTATGTCGACATCCACCGCGGTAGTTTCCTCTGGCCTCAACAACATTGTCTCTAAACCCCTCACACGATCCAACTATGTCCTCTGGCGTGCTCAAGCTCACTCCCAGATCATGGGGGCCGGCCTCTTTGGGTACATCGACAAAACCCTAGAACAACCATCCAAAACCATCACCAGCAAGAATGTCGAGGGCAAAGATCAGGTGGCTGTGAACCCTGCTTATGCACCCTGGCTCATCCAAGAAAAGCAAATCGTTGCGTATCTCCTTCGCAATCTCTCCAAAGAAGTCCTAGTTCAAGTTGCATCTCTTGAAACCTCCCATGACATCTGGTCCGCCCTCGCAAATATGTTCTCTGCCCAATCCCGCTCCCACTGCAACCACATCCGCATCGCTCTCACCACCGCCCAGAAGGGAACCCAGTCTGCTGCTGCATACTTCAGCTATATGCGGGGTCTTGCCGATGAGATCGCAGCAGCAGGGAAACCCATAGATGAGGACGAGCTCCTCTCCCACATCATCTCCGGGCTTGACATGGAGTACCAGCCCATCATCAGCGCCTTGGACGTGCGTCCTGAGCCGACCACGGTCGACGAGCTCTTCAGCATGGTATCCACCTTTGACCAGCGAGTCGAGATGTTCCAGGGCACAGACGGCCAAGTCTTCAAGTCTTCGACCAACACCGCTTCTCGCGGTCGGGGTGGCTCGTCCAAAGGCTACCGTGGCGGTGGCGGCGGCTCTCGTCGTGGTGGACATGACGGCAGTGGTGGTGGTGGCCACTACGGCAGTGGTGGCGGCGGCCACCACTCCAACCCTCATGGTGGTGGCTGCGGCAGCCACTATGGTGATGGTGGCAGCAACCATGGTGGTGGCTATGGCGGCCACTACTCCAACTCCGGCGGCAGCGGAGGAAACAACTACAACCACAACGCTGGTCGCCCCTTCTACAACAACAACAGGGGAGGCCAAAACAACTACAACAACAATTTCAGAGGGTATGATGAATATGAAGGCAAGTGTCAGATTTGCAACAAAACTAATCATATTGCAAAAGAATGCAAGTGGCGCTATGCAGATGATAATTCCCAGAAGAAAAAGGTTGCTGCAGCAGCAAACAAGTCATATGGTGTAGATACCAACTGGTATGTGGACTCTGGTGCAACCGACCACATCACCCATGAGTTGGAAAAAGTCACCATGCATGAAAGATATCATGGACATGATCAAGTCCACAATGCAGATGGTACAGGTATGGAGATAAGCAACATTGGCCATTCAATTATTCATTCCCCACATAGAGATATTCATCTAAATAATATTCATCATTGTCCTAGTTCATCCAAAATCTCCTTTCAGTTCATCGCATTGCTCTTGATAATCATGTCTTTCTAGAATTTCACCCATTCTTCTTTTTGATCAAGGATCAGGTCACGAGGCTGCTTCTCTACCGAGGTAGATGTGTGGATGGACTTTACCCTTTGATTCCCCAAGTTAGCAGATTCAATAAACAAGTGTGTAGTGCCATTAGACTCTCACTTGAGCGATGGCATGCTCGTTTAGGCCATCCCTCTTTTTCTATTGTTAAGCAAGTTCTTAGCAAAAATAAACTCTCATTTGTTGGAGAGCACAATCCTAAAACAGTGTGTGATTCTTGTCAAAAAGCAAAAAGTCGTCAGTTGCCATACCCTATATCAACTAGTGTTTCTACCAAACCGCTACAACTTATATTTTCTGATGTATGTGGGCCTGCTCCTCTTTCTGTTGGTAGACACGCTTATTATGTTAGCTTTATTGATGACTTTAGCAAATATAGATGGATATATCTCCTCAAAAAGCGATATGATGTCTTTCAAGTCTTCCTCAACTTCCAAGCTCTTGTTGAAAGACAGTTTGATAGTAAAATCCTTGCTGTTCAGTCCAACTGGGGGGGGTGAATATGAAAAGCTCAATTCCTTCTTTAAGAAATTGGGAATATCTCATCATGTTTCTTGCCCACACGCACACCAGCAAAACGGCTCTGCCGAGCGCAAACATAGACACATAGTTGAGGTAGGTCTCGCTTTGCTTGCTGCTGCATCTATGCCATTGAAATTTTGGGACGAAGCATTTCTTACTTCTGTGCATCTCATAAACATCTTGCCAAGTCGTGTTATCAAACATGACACTCCCACTGAATAACTTCTGCATACTAAACCAAACTATACTCCACTTCGTGTGTGTGGCTGTGCATGTTGGCCTAATCTTCGTCCCTACAACAATCGAAAACTTATGTTTCGTTCTAAGAAATGCGTATTTCTTGGCTATAGTGCCTGAGGGAGTCCTGGATTAGGGGGTGTCCGGATAGCCGGACTATAACTATTGGCCGGACTGTTGGACTATGAAGATACAAGATTGAAGACCTCGTCCCGTGTCCGGATGGGACTTTCCTTGGCGTGGAAGGCAAGCTTGGCGATACGGATATGTAGATCTCCTTCCGTTGTAACAGACTCTGTGTAACCCTAGCCCTCTCCGGTGTCTATATAAACTAGAGGGTTTTAGTCCGTAGGACGAACAACAATCATACCATAGGCTAGCTTCTAGGGTTTAGCCTCTCTGATCTCGTGGTAGATCTACTCTTGTACTACCCATATCAGCAATATTAATCAAGCAGGAGTAGGGTTTTACCTCCATCAAGAGGGCCCGAACCTGGTTAAAAACATTGTGTCCCTTGTCTCCTGTTACCATCCGCCTAGACGCACAGTTCGGGACCCCCTACCCGAGATCCGCCGGTTTTGACACCGACATTGGTGCTTTCATTGAGAGTTCCTCTGTGTCGTCATCTTTAGGCCCGATGGCTTCTCCGATCACAAACAGCGATGCGGTCCAGGGTGAGACTTTTCTCCCCGGACAGATCTTCGTATTCGGCGGCTTTGCACTGCGGGCCACTTCGCTTGGACATCTGGAGCAGATTGAAAGCTACGCCCCTGGTCATCAGGTCAGATTTGAAAGCTTGAACTACACGGCTGACATCCGCGGAGACTTGATCTTCGACGGATTCGAGCCGCAACCGGGCGCGCCGCACTGTCATGATGGGCATGACCTAACTCTGCCACCGAACAGTGCCCTGGAGGCCGCACCCGCGTTAGCTCCGACCCTTAGCTCGGAGGCAACTATGCGGATCGAGGACGGGTGGCTAGACCCCGCCTCGGGGGCTGCAGTCTCAACGGCAATCGAGCCGAATACCAGCCTTATCCTCTGCGAAGCCCGTGGCTCCAAGGTGCCGGACTCTTGTCCGGACTCCGAACCCTCCGCGCCCCTGCCAATCGAACCTGATTGGGTGCCGACCATGGAATTCACCGCCGTGGATATCTTTCAGCACTCGCCCTTCGGTGACATTCTGAATTCACTAACCGCACAACCCATCCTCGGCGAAGATAACAGTCCGGACGACCTCACGCCGGACAAGTTCCTGGAGCAGAAGAACCTGCACAAAAGGCTCGTTGCCACTGCGCGTAGCCGCAGAAGCGGAAGCTCAAAACTGCGGAAGACGAACTCCGGATCATATGGAGCAAAGTACTCAACACCGCAGACAAATACGGCGACAGTCGCCACACAAAGAGCTACCCGAAGCGAAAGCTACTGCCTGAATTTGATGAGGAGGCCTTAGAGCCCCCGAAATCGAAAAATAAGGAAGCCACCCGGTCGGATAGACGACCCCATGGCCAACATAGAGCGGCAAACGGCGCCGCACACAAGCCAACACGCGATCTGACCAAGGATTTGCATCAAAAGGATGGCCCAGCCAGATCTATCTACGGGCCAAGAAAGCAAGCTCTAGTAAGCAATGCAACGCAACAAATATCCGAACAACACGGCACACCCAAATACAGGGGTGCCGCACACCCCCTATGTTTCACCGATGAGGTGCTGGACCATGAATTTCCAGCGGGATTCAAGCCTGTAAACATAGAGGCATACGACGGAACGACAGACCCTAGAGTCTAGATTGAGGACTATATCCTCAATATCCATATGGCCAGAGGAGACGACCTCCACGCCATAAAATACTTACCCCTCAAGCTCAAAGGGCCAGCCCGGCATTGGCTTAAAGGCCTTCCTGAAAACACCATTGGAAGTTGGGAAGAGCTCGAGGATGCCTTTCGGGCAAATTTTCAAGGGACCTATGTCCGACCTCCGGATGCAGACGATTTAAGCCATATAACTCAACAGCCCGGAGAGTCAGCCCGGATACTCTGGAATAGATTTCTTACTAAAAAGAACCAGATAGTCGACTGTCCGGACGCTGAAGCCTTAGCAGCTTTCAAACACAGCGTTCGAGACGAATGGCTCGCCAGACACCTCGGCCAAGAAAAGCCAAAGCCAAGAACAATGGCCACATTAACAAGCCTCATGACCCACTTTTGCGCGAGAGAGGACAGCTGGTTGGCAAGATGCAGCACCAGCGACCCAAGTACATCCGAAGTCAGGGATGGAAACGGGAAACCGCGACGCAGCAAGGAACAGCGCCGGAATAAGGACAACAGCTCGAAGAGCACGACAGTCAACGCCGGATTCAAAAGCTCTCGGCAGAATCAGAAAAAAGCTGCCCCTCAAGGATAACAGGGACGAACTATCTAACCTAAAAAAATCTTGGATAAGATATGTCAAATCTGTAGCACCCCCGGGAAGCCTGCAAACCATACCCACGGAGAATGTTGGGTCTTCAAGAAATCCGGCCAACTCAGCGCCGAACACAAGGGGCTCGACACACCAAGTGAGGACGATGACGAACCCCACAAGCAGAGCACCGGGAAACAAAAGAATTTCCCACATGAAGTCAAAACAGTAAACTTACTCCACGTGACAAAAGGGAAAAATAGAGTGGCGCCTATAGAGATACGTGCCATACGGCCTACCCCAAAGGAGTCTCGCCACTGGTTGTTAAAACCGATCACCTTCGACCATCAGGATTACTCTAGAAGTATCCAGGACACAGGTTGGACTGCCTTAGTATTAGATCCGATAATCGACTGACTCCACTTTACACAAGTCCTAATGGACGGGGGCACTGGTCTAAACCTGCTATATCAGGACACAGTCTGCAAAATGGGGATGGACCCAACAAAAATTCGCCATAGCAACACTTCCTTTCAAGGAGTAATGCCAGGCCCGAAGGCCCATTGCACGGGCTCTCTCCTGCTAGAAGTTATGTTCGGCTCCCTCGATAACTTCCGCCGCGAAAAGCTAACCTTCCACATCGCCCCATTCTCAAGTAGCTATCAAGCACTACTGGGAAGCGAGGCTTTCGCTCGCTTTAACGCAATACCGCATTATGCATCTCTTACGCTTAAGATGCCCGGCCCCCGAGGCACCATCTCACTAGAGGGAAATATTGAGTGTTTCTCTCGCGCGGAGGACTGTGCGGCTGCTTTGACAGCCGCACATTAAAATGGCTTCACCAATCAAAGCACCTAAACAGGTCGTTAAGACCACGGACGCGGCTCGACGAGTCCGGCGTAAACATACCATTGGTAAAGGCTTAATAACCGCATACCCCTGTACAAGGGGCTCCGCGCACGTAACACAAGAGACAATAAGGCTCAATTTCTACCCATGTTGAATTATACTTTGTTCATTTAGTATAACGTACATTTCGCACGACCTTTTTCAACTGAGTTCCTCTCTTTTTCAGATGAACACCATGCTATACCCGTCCAGGACACGGCACAACGGAGACACAGGCGTAGACGTGCAGCAGGGACCCGTTCCAAGGATTCTTTTCAGATTAAGACCCTGCGTAAACCTTTTTTACTGTCTTTTTGTTGATACACATCCCCCGGACTCTCAGTATAGCCGAGGAGGAGGCTGGCGTCTTGGCATGTGGCCACGTCAGAATTTTGCGCGTACCTGGACACCAGGGGCTTATTATCAAGGGCACTGCTCAGCCCGTTTTTCATAAAGACCGAATACCTTAGGGAGTGTTCGGCATCGCAAGTTTGGCCTTATATGCATCAGCTCTGAATCATGCCTTTGGTCAAATGTTGGGTTTGCCCAGCTCCTGTGTTTTGCCGCCTTACGTTCCGCACTATCGGCTAAGGCGGCACCAGGAGAACTACTGCGATTGTGCCCCGGTTCAGCCAGGCGAGCACCTCAGTAGAGAAAGCCGAAAACTGACTGTCATGATATAACGTGAGACTGGTCAACCACTTGATGACCCATCGGAATCTTCGGGATTCCTCCGCATTAACGAAGGGTCGTTTCCCGGCCAGGCACACACGCGCCCCGAATTCGGGCAAGCGCGGTGCCACCAGGGGCTATATAGTAGCTCCACAGTCAAACTCCTATGGCTAAGTGAAAGTGATAAAGCATTATAGTCTGGTTGCCTAGTTCGCTGCGCTACCACCTCCTTAATGGACCAAGACGTTGGATCAAGTGTAATGATGCGCCTTTTGCGAACACCCCCACATTATATGCGTGGGGGCTGAAGCCAACGACTGCAATCTTTCAGGTTATATATATATATACATATACGTAAACAGCCGCACAGGAGGCATTATAATTCTTGCAAGCACAAGTATAAAAAGCTTCTACATTTCAGCAAAATATTGTTTTCAATAAAAATACATGTTATTCGAACATAATATCCTTCGAGCACTGCGTCTCTATTAAACGAGCGCCCTCCAGGACTTCTTGAAAGTAGTGCTCGGCAGGTACTCGGCTTTTGCCCGAATCTTGGGCTGCAACAGCGGTGGCCTCCATCTCCGCCCAGTACGTCTTGACACGGGCAAGGGCCATCCGCGCACCCTCCACACACGCTGACCTCTTCATCGCATTGATATACGGCATCGCACCAAGGAACTGCTGCACCAAGCTAAAATAACTGTTCGGCTTTGGCCTTTTCGGCCACAGATGATCCACGACATACTTCATGGCGAGTCCGGATAACCTATTCAGCTCGGCCCATTTGGCCAAACGATCGGTTAATGGAAGCGGACGCTCTGCATTGTGGAACTGCGACCAGAAAAGCTTTTCCACTTCGTGACCCTCCTGATCTTGGAAGTGTTCGACCGCATTAGCGGCACTCGCCGCTAAATCCAGATACGCGTCCGCCGAACTCCACATCCGGTCCAACGGAGCATATTTAGGATCCCCGAACTTCATCCGCAGCATAAAGGACTTTCCAGCCGCGATATCTCCGGCCTGACGCAGCTCCTCCTTCATCGCTCTCATCGCAGAACGGGCATCCTTGGCTGCCGTAATGGCCTTTTCCAGGTCTGTCCGCTCCGCCTGATCTTCTTTCTCAAGAAGCTTGCAGTGGTTAGCAGCAGTCTTCAACTTCGCAGCCATCTCGGCCATTTCCTTTTTTGCTTTGGCAATGAGCAGCTTGTTCGGCTTTCAACTCCTCAGCCGCCTTTAGGGCAGCCGCATCGCTTTCTCTGGATTGCTCCTTGGCTCGGGCAAGCTCTGCCCGAAGGTCCTCCACAGCGGCAGCCCTATCTGCATCGAGTGCAGACACTGTAAGATACTGGCGTCAAGCTCCTCTTACCAAATGTCTCTGGAGAAAATTACATACCTTGTGCCTCGTCAAGCCGCTTGTTGACAAGCGCGATGTCGGCATCCACCACGTCAAGTTGCCGCGATAGCTCGGCAAATTCATCAGTCCGGCTAGCCACCGGACACTTCGCAACCTGCATAAGAAGGCAGCAAAATTATACCTGGGACTATGATCCTCTGCGTGCCGCCGTCTTCGGCAACACACAGAGTCTCAGGGGCTACTATCTACACAGGGCGCATCTCATATATGTGGAACTGTCAAAGGGTACATCACTTCGCGTATCTCAAAACTTGTCAGCAAACTCCTGACGGCCTCGTGCAACTCGCTTTCTGCGGACGAAATCCTTTCAATCACTATACCCATCAATGCACGGTGCTCCTCCGAGATAGACGCTCGCCCTAGCAGGTCCTTCAGCTCCTCTGACCGTGCACCAGGCGGTGCCGGACTCGCTTGATGGTCTTTCTCAAAGGCCGGACGCGGAGAGCTCTGGGGGGGCCATATGACTGCCTTCTGGCCCAGCCGGATTAGGAGAAACCCTCCGCGACGACACTTCAGAGTCGCCCACCTCGTAAGGCGGAACGGCGGAGGGAGGCGTTCCGCTCTCCATCATCTCCGGAAGAAGGTCCCCCGAAGATGAGTCCTGCTGAGAAGGGCTGAGATCCGAACTACAAGGTAACACGTCAGTTATTTTCCTCGGAGATAAAATAAGGATTCCTCTCATTTTAAAACCTCCCCTCTCTACTTACGGTTCGGTGGAGGGTTGATCCCCTTGGGGGCACAGTGCGGCCGAGGTATCCCCCGGCACAGGACCCTCTGGCGAAGATTTCTTCCCCCGCTTTGAGGCCATGGTCTCCGGGTCTTCAGAGGCGGTCCTCTTCTTCCCCTGGGTAGAGGAATTTTCGATTCCTCCTTTCCTGACAGCCTCCTTCGCGGAGGCGGTAGCTTCCTTGTCCCCCCCCTTCGTTCTCCCCCAAAGGAGCGATCTCCAGCATCCTGGTTAACACGGGATCAGGCGAGGTCTCAGGAAGGGGGGCCGGACACCTGATTAACTTCGCCTTCGCTACCCACTCATGTTTCAAAGATAACTCTTTTAAGGGTGATGTTGTGATAAATGAACGGATGGTGTGTCCGGAAACAGGGTTACTTACTTGAGTATCCGGACGATTGCAGCTTAGTCCTGCATCCTCCGTAGAATCCGGACACATTACTTGTGATCCGAAGAACAATTTGTACATCTCCACGGGAGTCATGCCAAGAAAGTGTTGGAGAGCTCGCGGTCCCTCCGGATTGAACTCCCACAGACGGAGAGGGCGACATTTGCAGGGCAGAACTCGGCGAATTAGCATAACCTGCGTCACCACGACGAGGCTGATGTCCCTTTCTAGGAGATCTCGGATGCGGCCCTGCAGCAGGGGCACGTCCTTTGACGGCCCCCAGTCCAGCCCCTTATTGACCCATGACGCTAGTCGTGGTGGGGGACCCGAGCGGAAAGCAGGTGGCATCACCCACTTGGTGCCCCTGGGAGCTGTGATATAAAACCACTCTTGTTGCCATAAGCTGAACTCCTCTTGAAAAGAGCCCTCGGGCCATGGAGCATCAGCATTCTTACTTATAACAGCGCCTCCGCACTCTGCGTGCTGTCCCTCGATCATCTTCGGTTCTACTTTAAAGGTCTTAAGCCACAGTCCGAAGTGAGGAGTAATACGGAGGAAGGCTTCGCACAAAACGATGAACAACGAGATATGGAGGATGGACTCCGGAGCTAAGTCATGAAATTCCAGCCGATAGTAAAACATGAGCCCCTCACGAAGGGATCCATCGCGAAGCCTAGCCCTCGGAGGAAGTGAGACACGAACACCACGCTCTCACCAGGCCTGGGAGTGGGAATAACCTGCCCTTGAGCAGGCAGCCTATGCGAGATTTCGCCTGTCAAAAACCTGGCCTCTCTCAGCTTTAGCACGTCTTCCTCCGTGACGAAGGAAGGCATCCATCGGCCTCGAAGGTCGGAACCGGACATCGTCGAAGGTCCGAAGCGCCTAAAATCTGGGGCCTTGGGTGTTGGAACTCGAGGCGAGAGGCGGATTCAATTGAGATCAAAAGAAAGGAGTGAGGCCTTGGTCTCTTTATAGGAGGTTGAATACCAAGAGCCCCCCCTTGACCGTTTGGGACTCGCATTTGATCGAGGAAACATACCAACGGGCATGACTGGGTTACCCACGTCCGTATTGATGAGGATCCTGTAAATAAAGGGGACATGATCTCTGCTTCGACAAGACGTGCCAAGGAAACCGCCTCGCGAAACGCACTGAGGTGGGACAGTAAAAACGATTCGAATAAAGACTTGGCCGTGGTGTAATGTCACACTACGGAGTACGTCAGTAGATTAGATTTGTGTAAATATTATTCTCTCTATGGCAATATGTGGAACTTATTTTGCAGAGCCGGACACTATCCTTGTGTTCAAAATCTTCTACGAAGTATTCGGAGGAGGAACCCGCCTTGCAATGACAAAGACAATTTGTGTGCCGGACTCGTCGTCATTGAAGCTTGGTTCAGGGGCTACTGAGGGAGTCCTGGATTAGGGGGTGTCCGGATAGCCGGACTATAACTTTTGGTCGGACTGTTGGACCATGAAGATACAAGATTGAAGACCTCGTCCCGTGTCCGGATGGGACTTTCCTTGGCGTGGAAGGCAAGCTTGGCGATACGGATATGTAGATCTCCTTCCGTTGTAACCGACTCTGTGTAACCCTAGCCCTCTCCGGTGTCTATATAAACCGGAGGGTTTTAGTCCGTAGGACGAACAACAATCATACCATAGGCTAGCTTCTAGGGTTTAGCCTCTCTGATCTCGTGGTAGATCTACTCTTGTACTACCCATATCATCAATATTAATCAAGCAGGAGTAGGGTTTTACCTCCATCGAGAGGGCCCGAACCTGGGTAAAAACATTGTGTCCCTTGTCTCCTGTTACCATCCGCCTAGACGCACAGTTCGGGATCCCCTACCCGAGATCCGCCGGTTTTGACACCGACAGTGCACAACACAAAGGAGTTAAATGTCTAGATATTCCCACTGGACGCGTCTACATCTCTCGTGATGTTGTTTTTGATGAAACGCAATTCCCTTTCGCCAAACTCCACCCCAACGCCGGTGCACTCCTCCGAAAGGAAATCCTTCTGTTGCCTCCACATCTCTCTGGTATTGATAGTGGGGAAGAAAATAATTGTCTTGGTTCATTATTGCCTAACTCTCCTAATGGTTTGCCTAAGTGTACTATTTCAGAAATATCAGTTGCAGAAAATGGTGCAAACACTGCTGAAAATAGGTTGGAAAATACTGCTACAGTGCAAGATTTCATGTGCACACGCTTCCGCACCGTATCCACCTCGAGATCGTCATCGCCAGACCCACCAGGGGCCTCGGGATCCACCCAGATCCGCCCGTTAGAAGCACCCGCGACTGCAGCGCGCCCCACTCGGGATCTGTGCCTGTCCCCTGCTCCTCCTCGCTGACGGGTGGGCTGCCTGTCACCCACCAAACCCCGCGCCCTCCACCTGCGCGGAAACCACCAATCATCGCCCCGCCTCGGCCGACCGCATGGGGCCCCGCCCTGGCGCTGCTTCCTCGGCCCATGTTGTCTCCTCCCCGGCCCATGCTGTCTCCTCGAGATTGGAGCCCACGGAGGAGGCCGGCTCGCCAGCACCATCTGACGCGTCCCCAGGCTCGGGATCTGCGGCGGCTGCAGATCCTCCTACAGCACCTGGTCGAGAGACCAGAACCTCTGCGGCGGCTTCTTCACCTCCACGTACACGCCTACAAAGGGGAGTCACCAACCGTATAAACTACAAAAATATTTCCAAGTATGGTCTCACTTGTTTGACAGGAGAAGCTACTGAACCCAAGACTCTGGCTGATGCACTTGAGGATGCACGCTGCAAACATGCCATGGAAGAAGAAATTTCTGCGCTGCACCGTAACAAAACATGGCATCTTGTTCCTCGTTGTGCAGGTACAAATTTAATTGATTGCAAATGGGTCTATAGGGTCAAACGAAAATCAGATGGTACTATTGATCGATACAAAGCACGTTTGGTTGCAAAAGGATTTAAGCAATGCTATGGCATTGACTATGAGAATACTTTCAGCCCTGTTGTCAAGGCTGCAACTATTCGTCTTGTGTTATCTATTGTTGTTTCCAGGGGATGGAGTCTTCGACAGCTAGACATTCAGAACGCATTTCTTCATGGTGTTCTGGAAGAGGAGGTGTACATGAAACAACCTCCTGGGTTTTAGAATAAAGATGCACCCCTTCATGTTTGTAAGCTTGACAAGGCTTTGTATGGACTGAAACAGGCCCCCAGAGCTTGGTATTCTCGGTTAAATCTGAAACTGCAAGCACTTGGCTTTGTTCCCTCAAAGTCTGACACTTCTTTGTTCATTTTCAAC